>NC_069502.1:1101088647-1101204969 GCF_027579735.1 Bombina bombina | reverse complement strand
TTTTTGGTAGAAAAGTTCTTCAGGCAGCGGTTTCAGTTTGAATCTTCTGCTTATGTTTTTCGTTAAACTTTATTTTGGGTGTGGATTATTTTCAGCAGGAATTGGCTGTCTTTATTTTATCCCTCCCTCTCTAGTGACTCTTGTGTGGAAAGATCCACATCTTGGGTAGTCATTATCCCATACGTCACTAGCTCATGGACTCTTGTTAATTACATGAAAGAAAACATAATTTATGTAAGAACTTACCTGATAAATTCATTTCTTTCATATTAACAAGAGTCCATGAGGCCCACCCTTTTTTGTGGTGGTTATGATTTTTTTGTATAAAGCACAATTATTCCAATTCCTTATTTTATATGCTTCGCACTTTTTTTCTTATCACCCCACTTCTTGGCTATTCGTTAAACTGATTTGTGGGTGTGGTGAGGGGTGTATTTATAGGCATTTTAAGGTTTGGGAAACTTTGCCCCTCCTGGTAGGAATGTATATCCCATACGTCACTAGCTCATGGACTCTTGTTAATATGAAAGAAATGAATTTATCAGGTAAGTTCTTACATAAATTATGTTTTTTCATATGCTCGGGAGGTTCTGCTATCAGCCCCTTTCAGTGGGTAACCCAGGCTTATGAACATTTGTGTATTCTGCTCCTTTAAGATTAATTCTAAGAGTGTCTTTGGCAGTACTTTCTTGAAGGGCTTTATGGTTAAAGTCTTGGTTTGCTGATATGGTTTCTAAATCCAGGCTTTTATCTACCTTTTCATGGAAATATGTTGTTTGTCTCTGGTTTGGATTCTATTACCTTTACTGTTACTGGAGCTAAGGGAATTTTTCTTCCTCAGTACAAGAAGTCCAAAGGTAAATCAAAATTTGTTCCTTTTGTCAAAACAGGGATATGAAATTCAATTCTTCTCTTAGAAAGAAAGTTCTTCTGGCTCTGTCTGGAAGCCTAGTTCAAACTGGAACAAGTTTAAGCAGTCCAAAAAAATATACTCCCTCGTTCAAATCTGCATAAGGGTGCGGCCCTCGATCCAGGTTGCTCCTTTTTTTTTCTGGGGGCTTGGTTTCAGTCTGTTCAGGATCCCTGGCTTCTAAATATAGTCTCACAGGGTTACCGGATAGGTTTTTGAACAAGGCCTCCCAGAGGAAGGTTTATTTTGTCCAATGTTCCAAAAAATTAGATGAAGACTCGTGTCCAGACCTTGAATCTATGGGAGTGATTTTTCCTGCTTCTCTCTTGCAACAGGGGGATGATATTTTATTCAAATCTCTTCATTGTGCCAAAGGAAGGGACTTTCAGACCAGTTTTAGTTCTAAAAGCTCTCAACAAGTTTCTCAGAGTTCCTACTTTCAAAATGGAAACTATTTGAACTATTCTGCCTATTGTAAATCAAGGTTAGTTTATATCCACAATAGTTTTAAAGGATGCTTACCTCGATCCAATTCACAGGGAACAAGAAAACGTCATCGGCATACAATGTTTTATAGTCCGATGGGCCAATGGTAAAGCCTTTGATGTCTGTTATTCCTGATATACGAAGCTAGAACTTCCATTGCTATAACAAATAGTAGCGGCGACAAGGGGCACCCTTGTCTTGTGCCGTTGGCAATAATGAATGGTCGGATACAGTGTCATTTAATCTAATTTTTGCTTGAGGGTTGTGATAGAGAGTCTATAGATAGGAACACGGATGGAACCTATTATTGGTGGGCATATTCCATAAGATGGAGAATTTTGGTAGTGTTATCTCTGGCCTTTCTGAAAGGGGTGAAGCCAGCTTGGTTGGTGTGGACAATGTCTGGCAGGACTTTGACTCTGAGGGCCAGAATCTTTGCATAAACATTTATATCTGTTCAATAAGGAAATTGGGCGAAAATTCGCTGGCATCGTGGGTGGTTACCTGGTTTAGGCAATACCACCACTTGCGCCTCTAACATGGAAGATGGGAACAAGTTATTTATATTAGTTTCATAAAAAAAAATGACGTAAGGAAAGGAGCTAAAGAATTTGAGAAGGTTTGATAATATCTAGCAGTAAACCCATCTTGGCCTGGACGTTTGCCCAGTTCAAAGCTTTTTATAGCTAAGAGTGTTTCTTGTAGTGATATTGAACTATTAAGTTGATCTTGCTGTTCTTTAGATAGAGCAGGTAACATAAATGTATCTAGATATTGTTCCAGGGCAGTAGAGTGGCCTAGTGTTTGTAGATCTTTCGGTATGTTATATAGTGTGGTGTAGTATTCATGAAATGACTGTAGAATTTCAGAGGTAGTTTGTAAGGGTTTTTTATGTTGGGGAGGGTGGAGTTCATAAATATAAGACTTAAATATTTTCTTTTTAAAGACACGATGAGTCCACGGATTACATCCATACTTGTGGGATATTCACCTCCTGGTCAGCAGGAGGAGGCAAAGAGCACCACAGCAGAACTGTTAAATAGCTCCTCCCTTCCCTCCCACTCCAGTCATTCTCTTTGCCTACGTTAGTGATAGGAAGAGGTAAAGTGATATGTTAGAAAAGATTCTTCAATCAAGAGTTTATTATTTTTAAAGTAGTGCCAGAGTGTGATGCTTTGTTCTGGGGTGTAGCCGTAGTCCATATCAGTCTCTTCAGTATAGCTTTTGGTGGCTTTAAAGCAATGGGAACTTGTGGGACATAATTCTCACTGTACCTCCCATATTCTGATGCTGCCCTTACTAAGAAAACCTGAGGGATTTTACTTAGGACTTTCGTTTTTGTTACAGGTCCATGGGAGGGAGAGGACCTTCTAAACCTGGGAACTGCCTTGCTGCCAGGCAGAAAATGAGGTAAGTGCTGACTTCATTTCTGGGGGTAGAGGAACTCAGTAAAAGGTCTGGGCACTTTAATTTTCTAGACCTCATTGAACTAAATGGAGATTTGCCTAGCCTATTAGAGGACTTAAGGCAGCTAGGGCAGTGGGGTTTACATGTGTCTCATCTCCCGGCGGTCTCATATCTAATATTAAAACTGACTGGGAGATTTTATATTGAATTTTTTCCAGAGGCTCTAATGTTATGTAGAGCTATTGAATATACTCATGCTGTTTGTCACAGTGGCATAGAGAACGGTTTGGAACGCAGTATGTTGTGCATTTTATACTTTGCTCCCGGTGCCTAGACTTAAGCAAGGTGACCGGGAGATTGCACAGAGAACTGTTTGGAACGCAGTATGTTGTGCATTTCTCTTGTAAGGTGTATCCAGTCCACGGATCATCCATTACTTGTGGGATATTCTCCTTCCCAACAGGAAGTTGCAAGAGGACACCCACAGCAGAGCTGCTATATAGCTCCTCCCCTAACTGCCATATCCAGTCATTCTCTTGCAACTCTCAACAAAGATGGAGGTAGTAAGAGGAGAGTGGTAAAATATAGTTAGTTTTTTCTTCAATCAAAAGTTTGTTATTTTCAAATAGTACCGGAGTTGTACTATTTTATCTCAGGCAGTATTTAGAAGAAGAATCTGCCTGCATTTTCTATGATCTTAGCAGCTTGTAACTAAGATCCACTGCTGTTCTCACATATGTCTGAGGAGTGAGGTAACTTCAGAGGGAGAATGGCGTGCAGGTTATCCTGCCATTGAGATATGTGCAGTTTTAAGTTTTTCTAGGGACTAGAAAATGCTGCTGGTACCTGATTAATGTAAGTTAAGCCTAAAAACAGTGATTTAATAGCGACTTGTATCAGGCTTACTACCAGAGACTCTGATAATATAGCAATATAAAACGTTTGCTGGCATGTTTAATCAATTTTATATATGCTTTGCTGATAACTTATTGGGGCCTAGTTTTTTCCACATGTCTGGCCTGATTTTTGCCTAGAAACAGTTTCCTGAGGCTTTCCACTGTTGTAGTATGAGTGGGAGGGGCCTATTTTAGCGCTTTTTTGCGCAGTTAAAATTACAGACAGAGACATTCAGCTTCCCTCAGCAGTCCCCTGCATGCTATAGGACATCTCTGAAGGGCTCTAAAGGCTTCAAAAGTCGTCTATTGAGGAAGGTAGGGCCACAGCTGAGCTGTGGCAGTTGTTGTGACTGTTTAAAAAACGTTTATTTTGTTTTTTTGATCCGTTTTTTTGCATTAAGGGGTTAATCATCCATTTGCAAGTGGGTGCAATGCTCTGCTAACCTATTACATACACTGTAAAAATTTCGTTTGAATTACTGCCTTTTTTCACTGTTTTTCAAATTTTGACAAAATTTGTTTCTCTTAAAGGCACAGTACCGGTTTGTATATTTGCTTGTTAACTTGATTTAAAGTGTTTTCCAAGCTTGCTAGTCTCATTGCTAGTCTGTATAAACATGTCTGACATAGAGGAAACTCCTTGTTCATTATGTTTAAAAGCCATGGTGGAACCCCATATGAGAATGTGTACTAAATGTATTGATTTCACTTTAAATAATAAAGATCAGCTTTTGTCTTTAAAAAAATGTATCACCAGAGGATTCTGACGAGGGGGAAGTTATGCCGACTAACTCTTCCCACGTGTCAGACCCTTTGACTCCCGCTCAAGGGACTCACGCTCAAATGGCGCCAAGTACATCAAGGACGCCCATAGCAATTACTTTACAAGACATGGCGGCAGTCATGGATAATACACTGTCAGCGGTATTAGCCAGACTACCTGAATTTAGAGGAAAGCGTGATAGCTCTGGTGTTAGGCGTAATACAGAGCATACAGACGCTTTAAGAGCCATGTCTGATACTGCCTCACAATATGCAGAAGCTGAGGAAGGAGAGCTTCAGTCTGTGGGTGATATCTCTGACTCAGGGAAACCTGATTCTGATATTTCTACTTTTAAATTTAAGCTTGAGAACCTCCGTGTTTTGCTTAGGGAGGTTTTAGCTGCTCTGAATGACTGTGACACAATTGCAGTGCCAGAGAAATTGTGTAGACTGGATAAATACTTTGCAGTGCCGGTGTGTACTGAGGTTTTTCCAATACCTAAAAGGTTTACAGAAATTATTAATAAAGAGTGGGATAGACCCGGTGTGCCGTTTTCCCCCCCTCCTATTTTTAGAAAAATGTTTCCCATAGACGCTACCACACGGGACTTATGGCAAACGGTCCCTAAGGTGGAGGGAGCAGTTTCTACTTTAGCAAAGCGTACTACTATCCCTGTAGAGGACAGTTGTGCTTTTTCTGATCCTATGGATAAAAAATGAGAGGGTTACCTTAAGAAAATGTTTATTCAACAAGGTTTTATCCTGCAGCCCCTTGCATGCATTGCTCCTGTCACTGCTGTTGCGGCGTTCTGGTTTCAGTCTCTGGAAGAGGCTTTACAGACAACGACTCCATTGGAGGACATACTTAACAAGCTTAGAGCACTTAAGCTAGCTAATTCTTTTGTTTCTGATGCCATTGTTCATTTGACTAAACTAACGGCTAAGAATTCTGGATTTGCCATCCAGGCGCGTAGGGCGCTATGGCTCAAATCTTGGTCAGCTGACGTGACTTTAAAGTCTAAACTACTTAACATTCCCTTCAAGGGGCAGACCCTATTCGGGCCTGGTTTGAAGGAAATTATTGCTGACATTACTAGAGGTAAAGGTCATGCCCTTCCTCAGGACAGGTCCAAATCAAGGGTCAAACAGTCTAATTTTCGTGCCTTTCGAAACTTCAAGGCAAGTGCAGCATCAACTTCCTCTGCTAGAAAACAAGAGGGAACTTTTGCTCTGTCCAAGATGGCCTGGAAACCTAACCGGTCCTGGAACAAAGGCAAGCAGGCCAAAAAGCCTGCTGCTGCCTCTAAGACAGCATGAAGGAATGGCCCCCTATCCGGTAACGGATCTAGTAGGGGGCAGACTTTCTCTCTTCGCCCAGGCGTGGGCAAGAGATGTTCAGGATCCCTGGGCGTTGGAGATTATATCTCAGGGGTATCTTCTGGACTTCAAGGCTTCTCCTCCACAAGGGAGATTTCACCTTTCATGATTATCTGTCAACCAGATAAAGAAAGAGGCATTCTTACACTGTGTGCAAGACCTCCTAGTTATGGGAGTGATCCATCCAGTTCCAAAGGAGGAACAGGGACAGGGATTTTACTCAAATCTGTTTGTGGTTCCCAAAAAAGAGGGAACCTTCAGACCAATCTTGGATCTAAAGATCTTAAACAAATTCCTCAGAGTTCCATCATTCAAAATGGAAACTATTCGGACCATCCTACCTATGATCCAGGAGGGTCAATATATGACTACGGTGGATCTAAAGGATGCTTACCTTCACATTCCGATACACAAAGATCATCATCGGTTCCTAAGGTTTGCCTTTCTGGACAGGCATTACCAGTTTGTGGCTCTTCCCTTCGGGTTAGCTACAGCCCCAAGAATTTTTACAAAGGTTCTGGGGTCGCTTCTGGCGGTCCTAAGGCCGCGGGGCATAGCAGTGGCCCCTTATCTAGACGACATCCTGATACAGGCGTCAAATTTCCAAATTGCCAAGTCCCATACGGACATTGTTCTGGCATTTCTGTGGTTGCACGGGTGGAAAGTGAACGAGGAAAAGAGTTCTCTGTCCCCACTCACAAGAGTCTCCTTCCTAGGGACTCTGATAGATTCTGTAGAAATGAAAATTTACCTGACGGAGTCCAGGTTATCAAAACTTCTAAATTCTTGCAGTGTTCTCCATTCTATTCCGCACCCTTCGGTGGCTCAGTGCATGGAGGTAATCGGCTTAATGGTAGCGGCAATGGACATAGTTCCGTTTGCGCGCCTACATCTCAGACCGCTGCAACTATGCATGCTCAGTCAGTGGAATGGGGATTACACTAAATCCAGATCAAGAGACCAGCGATTCTCTTCTCTGGTGGCTATCTTGGGTCCATCTGTCCAAAGGTATGACCTTTCGCAGGCCAGATAGGACAATTGTAAAGACAGATTCCAGCCTTCTAGGTTGGGGTGCAGTCTGGAACTCCCTGAAGGCTCAGGGATCGTGGACTCAGGAGGAGAAATTCCTCCCAATAAATATTCTGGAATTGAGGGCAATATTCAATGCTCTTCAGGCTTGGCCTCAGTTAGCAACACTGAGGTTCATCAGATTTCAGTCGGACAACATCACGACTGTGGCTTACATCAACCATCAAGGGGGAACAAGAAGTTCCTTAGCGATGTTAGAAGTCTCCAAAATTATTCGCTGGGCAGAGAAACACTCTTGCCACCTATCAGCGATCCATATCCCAGGTGTAGAGAACTGGGAGGCGGATTTTCTACGTCGTCAGACTTTTCATCCAGGGGAGTGGGAACTCCATCCGGAGGTGTTTGCTCAATTGATTCATCGTTGGGGCAAACCAGAACTGGATCTCATGGCGTCTCGCCAGAACGCCAAACTTCCTTACTACGGATCCGGGTCCAGGGACCCGGAAGCGACGCTGATAGATGCTCTAGCAGCGCCTTGGTCTTTCAACCTGGCTTACGTGTTTCCACCGTTTCCTCTGATCCCTCGACTGATTGCCAAGATCAAGCAGGAGAGAGCATCAGTGATTTTGATAGCGACTGCGTGGCCACGCAGGACCTGGTATGCAGACCTAGTGGACATGTCATCCTTTCCACCTTGGGCTCTGCCTTTGAGACGAGACCTTCTACTTCAAGGTCCTTTCAATCATCCAAATCTAATTTCTCTGACTGCATGGAGATTGAACGCTTGATTTTATCAAAGCGTGGCTTCTCCGAGTCTGTCATCGATACCTTAATACAGGCATGAAAGCCTGTTACCAGGAAAATTTACCATAAGATATGGCGTAAATATCTTTATTGGTGTGAATCCAAGAGTTACTCATGGAGTAAAGTTAGGATTCCCAGGATATTATCTTTTCTCCAAGAGGGTTTGGAGAAAGGATTATCAGCTAGTTCTTTGAAGGGACAGATCTCTGCACTGTCTATTCTTTTGCACAAGCTTCTGGCGGATGTTCCAGACGTTTAGGCGTTTTGTCAGGCGTTGGTTAGAATCAAGCCTGTGTTTTAACCTGTTGCTCCCCCATGGAGCTTAAATTTGGTTCTTAAAGTTCTTCAAGGGGTTCCGTTTGAACCTCTTCATTCCATAGATATCAAGCTTTTATCTTGGAAAGTTCTTTTTTTGATGGCTATTTCCTTGGCTCGTAGAGTCTTTGAGTTATCTGCTTTACAATGTGATTCTCCTTATCTGATCTTTCATGCAGATAAGGTAGTTCTGCGTACAAAACCTGGGTTTTTGCCTAAGGTGGTATCTACTAAGAATATCAATCAAGAGATTGTTGTTCCATCATTGTGTCCTAATCCTTCTTCAAAGAAGGAACGTCTTTTACATAATCTGGACGTGGTTCGTGCTTTAAAGTTTTACTTACAAGCTACTAAAGATTTTCGTCAAACATCTGCTTTGTTTGTTGTTTACTCTGGACAGAGGAGAGGTCAAAAGGCTTCGGCTACCTCTTTCTTTTTGGCTAAGAAGCATAATCCGCTTAGCCTATGAGACTGCTGGACAGCAGCCTCCTGAAAAGATTACAGCTCATTCTACTAGAGCTGTGGCTTCCACTTGGGCCTTTAAAAATGAGGCTTCTGTTGAACAGATTTGCAAGGCGGCGACTTGGTCTTCGCTTCATACTTTTTCAAAATTCTTCAAATTTGATACTTTTGCTTCTTCGGAGGCTATTTTTGGGAGAAAGGTTTTACAGACAGTGGTACCTTCCGTTTAAGTACCTGCCTTGTCCCTCCCTTCATCCGTGTACTTTAGCTGTGGTATTGGTATCCCACAAGTAATGGATGATCCGTGGACTGGATACACCTTACAAGAGAAAACACAATTTATGCTTACCTGATAAATTTATTTCTCTTGTGGTGTTTCCAGTCCACGGCCCGCCCTGTCATTTTAAGGCAGGTCAAAATTTTAGATTAAACTACAGTCACCACTGCACCCTATGGTTTCTCCTTTCTCGTCTTGTTTCGGTCGAATGACTGGATATGGCAGTGAGGGGAGGAGCTATATAGCAGCTCTGCTGTGGGTGATCCTCTTGCAACTTCCTGTTGGGAAGGAGAATATCCCACAAGTAATGGATGATCCGTGGACTGGATACACCACAAGAGAAATACATTTATCAGGTAAGCATAAATTGTGTTTTTATACTTTGCTCCCAGTGCCCATACTTTTAGCAAGGCGACCGGGAGATTGCATAGAGAACCGTTTGTCACAGTTGTATGTCTTATTAGAGCAGTATGTTGTGCATTTTATACTTGCCGTGCCTATACTTAAGCAAGGTGACCGGGAGATTGCACAGAGAACAGTTTGTCACAGGGGGCTATTTAACACAAGTGCGCAAGTAACAGCAGTATACCACTCTCTTCTTTGCTTCCGGTGCCTATACTTAAACAATGGCGACCGGGAGTTGGCTTATGTAACGCCCACGAAGGGCGGAGCTGGTTGAATGGCGCAGTGTATGTGCGCTCTTCTCTTTTGAGCAGGAGAAGTCCAGAATGGCGCTTTGTGTAATCCACTTCCTCCTTATCTGTTCCGGTTATCGGAAGGATAGGAGCAGTTATTAACAGAGTATTTGCACTTAAGTCAGCGCTATAGTGACAGGATTGTAAAGGCTACTTTCTTTCATGTAATTAGCAAGAGTCCATGAGCTAGTGACGTATGGGATATACATTCCTACCAGGAGGGGCAAAGTTTCCCAAACCTTAAAATGCCTATAAATACACCCCTCACCACACCCACAATTCAGTTTTACAAACTTTGCCTCCTATGGAGGTGGTGAAGTAAGTTTGTGCTAGATTCTACGTTGATATGCGCTCCGCAGCAGGTTGGAGCCCGGTTTTCCTCTCAGCGTGCAGTGAATGTCAGAGGGATGTGAGGAGAGTATTGCCTGTTTGAATTCAATGATCTCCTTCT
Source organism: Bombina bombina (assembly GCF_027579735.1). Taxonomy (NCBI): domain Eukaryota; kingdom Metazoa; phylum Chordata; class Amphibia; order Anura; family Bombinatoridae; genus Bombina; species Bombina bombina. The sequence goes on along the minus strand of NC_069502.1, from coordinate 1,101,195,098 downwards.
ACGGGGTCTATTTCATAGGTTCTCTGTTATCGGTCGTAGAGATTCATCTCTTACCTCCCTTTTCAGATCGACGATATACTCTTATAAATATACCATTACCTCTGCTGATTTTCGTTTCAGTACTGGTTTGGCTTTCTACAAACATGTAGATGAGTGTCCTGGGGTAAGTAAGTCTTATTTTCTGTGACACTCTAAGCTATGGTTGGGCACTTTTTAAATAAAGTTCTAAATATATGTATTCAAACATTTATTTGCCTTGACTCAGGATGTTCAACATTCCTTATTTTCAGACAGTCAGTTTCATATTTGGGATAATGCACTTGAATCAATTATTTTTCTTACCTTAAAAATGTGACTTTTTTCCCTGTGGGCTGTTAGGCTCGCGGGGGCTGAAAATGCTTCATTTTATTGCGTCATTCTTGGCGCGGACTTTTTTGGCGCAAAAAATCTTTTCTGTTTCCGGCGTCATACGTGTCGCCGGAAGTTGCGTCATTTTTGACGTTCTTTTGCGCCAAAAAATGTCGGCGTTCCGGACGTGGCGTCATTTTTGGCGCCAAAAGCATTTAGGCGCCAAATAATGTGGGCGTCTTATTTGGCGCTAAAAAAATATGGGCGTCGCTTTTGTCTCCACATTATTTAAGTCTCATTATTTATTGCTTCTGGTTGCTAGAAGCTTGTTCACTGGCATTTTTTCTCATTCCTGAAACTGTCATTTAAGGAATTTGATCAATTTTGCTTTATATGTTGTTTTTTCTCTTACATATTGCAAGATGTCTCACGTTGCATCTGAGTCAGAAGATACTTCAGGAAAATCGCTGTCTGGTGCTGGAACTACCAAAGCTAAGTGTATCTGCTGTAAACTTTTGGTAGCTATTCCTCCAGCTGTTGTTTTTATTAATTGTCATGACAAACTTGTTAATGCAGATAATATTTCCTTTAGTAATGTACCATTACCTGTTGCAGTTCCATCAACATCTAATGTTCAGAATGTTCCTGATAACATAAGAGATTTTGTTTCTGAATCCATCAAGAAGGCTATGTCTGTTATTCCTCCTTCTAGTAAACATAAAAAATCTTTTAAAACTTCTCTTTATACAGATGAATTTTTAAATGAACATCATCATTCTGATTCTAATGACTCTTCTGGTTCAGAGGATTCTGTCTCAGAGATTGATGCTGATAAATCTTCATTTCTCCAACATAGGTGTGTCCGGTCCACGGCGTCATCCTTACTTGTGGGATATTCTCTTCCCCAACAGGAAATGGCAAAGAGCCCAGCAAAGCTGGTCACATGATCCCTCCTAGGCTCCGCCTACCCCAGTCATTCTCTTTGCCGTTGTACAGGCAACATCTCCACGGAGATGGCTTAGAGTTTTTTAGTGTTTAACTGTAGTTTTTATTATTCAATCAAGAGTTTGTTATTTTGAAATAGTGCTGGTATGTACTATTTACTCAGAAACAGAAAAGAGATGAAGATTTCTGTTTGTATGAGGAAAATGATTTTAGCAATCGTCACTAAAATCCATGGCTGTTCCACACAGGACTGTTGAGAGCAATTAACTTCAGTTGGGGGAACAGTGAGCAGTCTCTTACTGCTTGAGGTATGACACATTCTAACAAGACGATGTAATGCTGGAAGCTGTCATTTTCCCTCTGGGATCCGGTAAGCCATGTTTATTACGATTGTAAATAAGGGCTTCAAAAAGGGCTTATTAAGACTGTAGACTTTTTTTGGGCTAAATCGATTGATTATTAACACATATTTAGCCTTGAGGAATCATTTTATCTGGGTATTTTGATATAATAATATCGGCAGGCACTGTTTTAGACACCTTATTCTTTAGGGGCTTTCCCAAAGCATAGGCAGAGACTCATTTTCGCGCCGGTGTTGCGCACTTGTTTTGAGAGGCATGGCATGCAGTCGCATGGGAGAGGAGCTCTGATACTTAGAAAAGACTTTCTGAAGGCGTCATTTGGTATCGTATTCCCCTTGGGGCTTGGTTGGGTCTCAGCAAAGCAGATACCAGGGACTGTAAAGGGGTTAAAGTTCAAAACGGCTCCGGTTCCGTTATTTTAAGGGTTAAAGCTTCCAAATTTGGTGTGCAATACTTTTAAGGCTTTAAGACACTGTGGTGAAAATTTGGTAAATTTTGAACAATTCCTTCATGTTTTTTCGCATTTGCAGTAATAAAGTGTGTTCAGTTTAAAATTTAAAGTGACAGTAACGGTTTTATTTCTCCAACATAGGTGTGTCCGGTCCACGGCGTCATCCTTACTTGTGGGATATTCTCTTCCCCAACAGGAAATGGCAAAGAGCCCAGCAAAGCTGGTCACATGATCCCTCCTAGGCTCCGCCTACCCCAGTCATTCTCTTTGCCGTTGTACAGGCAACATCTCCACGGAGATGGCTTAGAGTTTTTTAGTGTTTAACTGTAGTTTTTCATTATTCAATCAAGAGTTTGTTATTTTCAAATAGTGCTGGTACGTACTATTTACTCAGAAACAGAAAAGAGATGAAGAATTCTGTTTGTATGAGGAAAATGATTTTAGCAACCGTAACTAAAATCCATGGCTGTTCCACACAGGACTGTTGAGAGCAATTAACTTCAGTTGGGGGAACAGTTTGCAGTCCCTTGCTGCTTGAGGTATGACACATTCTAACAAGACGATGTAATGCTGGAAGCTGTCATTTTCCCTATGGGATCCGGTAAGCCATGTTTATTACGATTGTAAATAAGGGCTTCACAAGGGCTTATTTAAACTGTAGACTTTTTCTGGGCTAAATCGATTGATTATTAACACATATTTAGCCTTGAGGAATCATTTTATCTGGGTATTTTGATATAATAATATCGGCAGGCACTGTTTTAGACACCTTATTCTTTAGGGGCTTTCCCAAAGCATAGGCAGAGTCTCATTTTCGCGCCGGTGTTGCGCACTTGTTTTTGAGAGGCATGGCATGCAGTCGCATGTGAGAGGAGCTCTGATACTTATAAAAGACTTCTGAAGGCGTCATTTGGTATCGTATTCCCCTTTGGGTTTGGTTGGGTCTCAGCAAAGCAGATACCAGGGACTGTAAAGGGGTTTAAAGCTTAAAACGGCTCCGGTTCCGTTATTTTAAGGGTTAAAGCTTCCAAAATTGGTGTGCAATATTTTCAAGGCTTTAAGACGCTGTGGTGAAAATTTGGTGAATTTTGAACAATTCCTTCATGTTTTTTCGCAATTGCAGTAATAAAGTGTGTTCAGTTTAAAATTTAAAGTGACAGTAACGGTTTTATTTTAAAACGTTTTTTGTACTTTCTGATCAAGTTTATGCCTGTTTAACATGTCTGAACTACCAGATAGACTGTGTTCTGAATGTGGGGAAGCCAGAATTCCTATTCATTTAAATAAATGTGATTTATGTGATAATGACAATGATGCCCAAGATGATTCCTCAAGTGAGGGGAGTAAGCATGGTACTGCATCATTCCCTCCTTCGTCTACACGAGTCTTGCCCACTCAGGAGGCCCCTAGTACATCTAGCGTGCCAATACTCCTTACTATGCAACAATTAACGGCTGTAATGGATAATTCTGTCAAAAACATTTTAGCCAAAATGAACCCTTGTCAGCGTAAGCGTGGCTGCTCTGTTTTAGTTACTGAAGAGCATGACGACGCTGATATTAATATCTCTGAAGGGCCCCTAACCCAATCTGAGGGGGCCAGGGAGGTTTTGTCTGAGGGAGAAATTACTGATTTAGGGAACATTTCTCAGCAGGCTGAATCTGATGTGATTACATTTAAATTTAAATTGGAACATCTCCGCATTTTGCTTAAGGAGGTATTATCCACTCTGGATGATTGTGAAAATTTAGTCATCCCAGAGAAACTATGTAAAATGGACAAGTTCCTAGAGGTGCCGGGGCTCCCAGAAGCTTTTCCTATACCCAAGCGGGTGGCGGACATTGTTAATAAAGAATGGGAAAGGCCCGGTATTCCTTTCGTCCCTCCCCCCATATTTAAAAAATTGTTTCCTATGGTCGACCCCAGAAAGGACTTATGGCAGTCAGTCCCCAAGGTCGAGGGAGCGGTTTCTACTTTAAACAAACGCACCACTATTCCCATAGAGGATAGTTGTGCTTTCAAAGATCCTATGGATAAAAAATTAGAAGGTTTGCTTAAAAAGATGTTTGTTCAGCAGGGTTACCTTCTACAACCCATTTCATGCATTGTCCCTGTCACTACTGCCGCATATTTCTGGTTTGATGAACTGCTTAAGGTGCTCGATAGTGACTCTCCTCCTTATGAGGAGATTATGGACAGAATCAATGCTCTCAAATTGGCTAATTCTTTCACTCTAGACGCCTCTTTGCAATTGGCTAAGTTAGCGGCTAAGAACTCTGGGTTTGCTATTGTGGCGCGCAGAGCGCTTTGGTTGAAATCTTGGTCGGCTGATGCGTCTTCCAAGAACAAGCTACTAAACATTCCTTTCAAGGGGAAAACGTTGTTTGGTCCTGACTTGAAAGAGATTATCTCTGATATCACTGGGGGTAAGGGCCACGCCCTTCCTCAGGATCGGCCTTTCAAGGCAAAAAATAGACCTAATTTTCGTCCCTTTCGTAAAAACGGACCAGCCCAAGGTGCTACGTCCTCTAAGCAAGAGGGTAATACTTCTCAGGCCAAGCCAGCTTGGAGACCAATGCAAGGCTGGAACAAGGGAAAGCAGGCCAAGAAACCTGCCACTTCTACCAAGACAGCATGAAATATTGGCCCCCGATCCGGGACCGGATCTGGTGGGGGGCAGACTCTCTCTCTTCGCTCAGGCTTGGGCAAGAGATGTTCTGGATCCTTGGGCGCTAGAAATAGTCTCCCAGGGTTATCTTCTGGAATTCAAGGGACTTCCCCCAAGGGGGAGGTTCCACAGGTCGCAGTTGTCTTCAGACCACATAAAAAGACAGGCGTTCTTACATTGTGTAGAGGACCTGTTAAAAATGGGAGTGATTCATCCTGTTCCATTAAGAGAACAAGGGATGGGGTTCTACTCCAATCTGTTCATAGTTCCCAAAAAAGAGGGAACGTTCAGACCAATCCTAGATCTCAAGATCTTAAACAAATTTCTCAAGGTCCCATCGTTCAAGATGGAAACCATTCGAACTATCCTTCCTTCCATCCAGGAAGGTCAATTCATGACCACGGTGGATTTAAAGGATGCGTATCTACATATTCCTATCCACAAGGAACATCATCGGTTCCTAAGGTTTGCATTCCTGGACAAACATTACCAGTTCGTGGCGCTTCCTTTCGGATTAGCCACTGCTCCAAGGATTTTCACAAAGGTACTAGGGTCCCTTCTAGCGGTGCTAAGACCAAGGGGCATTGCAGTAGTACCTTACCTGGACGACATTCTGATTCAAGCGTCGTCCCTTCCTCAAGCAAAGGCTCACACGGACATTGTCCTGGCCTTTCTCAGATCTCACGGCTGGAAAGTGAACGTGGAAAAGAGTTCTCTATCCCCGTCAACAAGGGTTCCCTTCTTGGGAACAATTATAGACTCCTTAGAAATGAGGATCTTTCTAACAGAGGCCAGAAAAACAAAGCTTCTGGACTCTTGTCGGATACTTCATTCCGTTCCTCTTCCTTCCATAGCTCAGTGCATGGAAGTGATCGGGTTGATGGTGGCGGCGATGGACATAGTTCCTTTTGCGCGCATTCATCTAAGACCATTACAACTGTGCATGCTCAGTCAGTGGAATGGGGACTATACAGACTTGTCTCCGAAGATACAAGTAAATCAGAGAACCAGAGACTCACTCCGTTGGTGGCTGTCCCTGGACAATCTGTCTCAAGGGATGATGTTCCACAGACCAGAGTGGGTCATTGTCACGACCGACGCCAGTCTGATAGGCTGGGGCGCGGTCTGGGGATCCCTGAAAGCTCAGGGTCTTTGGTCTCGGGAAGAATCTCTTCTACCGATAAATATTCTGGAACTGAGAGCGATATTCAATGCTCTCCAGGCCTGGCCCCAGCTTGCGAGGACCAGGTTCATACGGTTTCAATCAGACAACATGACGACTGTTGCGTACATCAACCATCAGGGGGGAACAAGGAGTTCCCTAGCGATGGAAGAAGTAACCAAAATTATTCTTTGGGCGGAGTCTCACTCCTGCCACCTGTCTGCTATCCACATCCCAGGAGTGGAAAATTGGGAAGCGGATTTTCTGAGTCGGCAGACATTGCATCCGGGGGAGTGGGAACTCCATCCGGAAATCTTTGCCCAAGTCACTCACCTGTGGGGCATTCCAGACATGGATCTGATGGCCTCTCGTCAGAACTTCAAAGTTCCTTGCTACGGGGCCAGATCCAGGGATCCCAAGGCGGCTCTAGTGGATGCACTAGTAGCACCTTGGACCTTCAAACTAGCTTATGTGTTCCCGCCATTTCCTCTCATCCCCAGGCTGATAGCCAGGATCAAGCAGGAGAGGGCGTCGGTGATCTTGATAGCTCCTGCGTGGCCACGCAGGACTTGGTATGCAGATCTGGTGAATATGTCATCGGCTCCACCTTGGAAGCTACCTTTGAGACGAGACCTTCTTGTTCAGGGTCCGTTCGAACATCCGAATCTGGTTTCACTCCAGCTGACTGCTTGGAGATTGAACGCTTGATTTTATCGAAGCGAGGATTCTCAGATTCTGTTATCGATTCTCTTGTTCAGGCCAGAAAGCCTGTGACTAGAAAGATTTACCACAAAATTTGGAAAAAATATATCTGTTGGTGTGAATCTAAAGGATTCCCTTGGGACAAGGTTAAGATTCCTAGGATTCTATCCTTCCTTCAAGAAGGATTGGAAAAAGGATTATCTGCAAGTTCCCTGAAGGGACAGATTTCTGCCTTGTCGGTATTACTTCACAAAAAGCTGGCAGCTGTGCCAGATGTTCAAGCCTTTGTTCAGGCTCTGGTTAGAATCAAGCCTGTTTACAAACCTTTGACTCCTCCTTGGAGTCTCAATTTAGTTCTTTCAGTTCTTCAGGGGGTTCCGTTTGAACCCTTACATTCCGTTGATATTAAGTTATTATCTTGGAAAGTTTTGTTTTTAGTTGCGATTTCTTCTGCTAGAAGAGTCTCAGAATTATCTGCTCTGCAGTGTTCTCCTCCTTATCTGGTGTTCCATGCAGATAAGGTGGTTTTACGTACTAAACCTGGTTTTCTTCCAAAAGTTGTTTCTAACAAAAACATTAACCAGGAGATTATCGTACCTTCTCTGTGTCCAAAACCAGTTTCAAAGAAGGAACGTTTGTTGCACAATTTGGATGTTGTTCGCGCTCTAAAATTCTATTTAGATGCTACAAAGGATTTTAGACAAACATCTTCCTTGTTTGTTGTTTATTCAGGTAAAAGGAGAGGTCAAAAAGCAACTTCTACCTCTCTCTCTTTTTGGATTAAAAGCATCATCAGATTGGCTTACGAGACTGCCGGACGGCAGCCTCCCGAAAGAATCACAGCTCATTCCACTAGGGCTGTGGCTTCCACATGGGCCTTCAAGAACGAGGCTTCTGTTGATCAGATATGTAGGGCAGCGACTTGGTCTTCACTGCACACTTTTACCAAATTTTACAAGTTTGATACTTTTGCTTCTTCTGAGGCTATTTTTGGGAGAAAGGTTTTGCAAGCCGTGGTGCCTTCCATTTAGGTGACCTGATTTGCTCCCTCCCTTCATCCGTGTCCTAAAGCTTTGGTATTGGTTCCCACAAGTAAGGATGACGCCGTGGACCGGACACACCAATTTTGGAGAAAACAGAATTTATGTTTACCTGATAAATTTCTTTCTCCAACGGTGTGTCCGGTCCACGGCCCGCCCTGGTTTTTTTTAATCAGGTCTGATATTTTATTTTCTTTAACTACAGTCACCACGGTACCATATGGTTCTCCTATGCAAATATTCCTCCTTAACGTCGGTCGAATGACTGGGGTAGGCGGAGCCTAGGAGGGATCATGTGACCAGCTTTGCTGGGCTCTTTGCCATTTCCTGTTGGGGAAGAGAATATCCCACAAGTAAGGATGACGCCGTGGACCGGACACACCGTTGGAGAAAGAAATTTATCAGGTAAACATAAATTCTGTTTTTAAAACGTTTTTTGTACTTGTTATCAAGTTTATGCCTGTTTAACATGTCTGAACTACCAGATAGACTGTGTTCTGAATGTGGGGAAGCCAGAATTCCTATTCATTTAAATAAATGTGATTTATGTGACAATGACAATGATGCCCAAGATGATTCCTCAAGTGAGGGGAGTAAGCATGGTACTGCATCATTCCCTCCTTCGTCTACACGAGTCTTGCCCACTCAGGAGGCCCCTAGTACATCTAGCGCGCCAATACTCCTTACTATGCAACAATTAACGGCTGTAATGGATAATTCTGTCAAAAACATTTTAGCCAAAATGAACACTTATCAGCGTAAGCGCGACTGCTCTGTTTTAGATACTGAAGAGCATGACGACGCTGATATTAATATTTCTGAAGGGCCCCTAACTCAGTCTGATGGGGCCAGGGAGGTTTTGTCTGAGGGAGAAATTACTGATTCAGGGAACATTTCTCAACAAGCTGAACCTGATGTGATTGCATTTAAATTTATGTTGGAACATCTCCGCATTCTGCTTAAGGAGGTATTATCCACTCTGGATGATTGTGACAAGTTGGTCATCCCAGAGAAACTATGTAAAATGGACAAGTTCCTAGAGGTGCCGGGGCTCCCAGAAGCTTTTCCTATACCCAAGCGGGTGGCGGACATTGTTAATAAAGAATGGGAAAGGCCCGGTATTCCTTTCGTCCCTCCCCCCATATTTAAAAAATTGTTTCCTATGGTCGACCCCAGAAAGGACTTATGGCAGACAGTCCCCAAGGTCGAGGGAGCGGTTTCCACTTTAAACAAACGCACCACTATACCCATAGAGGATAGTTGTGCTTTCAAAGATCCTATGGATAAAAAATTAGAAGGTTTGCTTAAAAAGATGTTTGTTCAGCAGGGTTACCTTCTACAACCAATTTCATGCATTGTCCCTGTCGCTACAGCCGCATGTTTCTGGTTCGATGAGCTGATAAAGGCGGTCGACAGTGATTCTCCTCCTTCTGAGGAGATTATGGACAGAATCAATGCTCTCAAATTGACTAATTCTTTCACCCTAGACGCCACTTTGCAATTGGCTAGGTTAGCGGCTAAGAATTCTGGGTTTGCTATTGTGGCGCGCAGAGCGCTTTGGTTGAAATCTTGGTCGGCTGATGCGTCTTCCAAGAACAAGCTACTAAACATTCCTTTCAAGGGGAAAACGCTGTTTGGCCCTGACTTGAAAGAGATTATCTCGGATATCACTGGGGGTAAGGGCCACGCCCTTCCTCAGGATCGGCCTTTCAAGGCTAAAAATAAACCTAATTTTCGTCCCTTTCGTAGAAACGGACCAGCCCAAAGTGCTACGTCCTCTAAGCAAGAGGGTAATACTTCTCAAGCCAAGCCTGCTTGGAGACCAATGCAAGGCTGGAACAAGGGAAAGCAGGCCAAGAAACCTGCCACTGCTACCAAGACAGCATGAAATGTTGGCCCCCGATCCGGGACCGGATCTGGTGGGGGGCAGACTCTCTCTCTTCGCTCAGGCTTGGGCAAGAGATGTTCTGGATCCTTGGGCGCTAGAAATAGTCTCCCAAGGTTATCTTCTGGAATTCAAGGGACTTCCCCCAAGGGGGAGGTTCCACAGGTCTCAGTTGTCTTCAGACTTACATTGTGTAGAAGACCTGTTAAAAATGGGAGTGATTCATCCCGTTCCATTAAGAGAACAAGGGATGGGGTTCTACTCCAATCTGTTTATAGTTCCCAAAAAAGAGGGAACGTTCAGACCAATCTTAGATCTCAAGATCTTAAACAAGTTTCTCAAGGTTCCATCGTTCAAGATGGAAACCATTTGAACTATTCTTCCTTCCATCCAGGAAGGTCAATTCATGACCACGGTGGATTTAAAGGATGCGTATCTACATATTCCTATCCACAAGGAACATCATCGGTTCCTGAGGTTCGCATTCCTGGACAAACATTACCAGTTCGTGGCGCTTCCTTTCGGATTAGCCACTGCTCCAAGGATTTTCACAAAGGTACTAGGGTCCCTTCTAGCTGTGCTAAGACCAAGGGGCATTGCTGTAGTACCTTACTTGGACGACATTCTGATTCAAGCGTCGTCCCTTCCTCAAGCAAAGGCTCACACGGACATTGTCCTGGCCTTTCTCAGATCTCACGGATGGAAAGTGAACGTGGAAAAGAGTTCTCTATCTCCGTCAACAAGGGTTCCCTTCTTGGGAACAATAATAGACTCCTTAGAAATGAGGATTTTTCTGACAGAGGCCAGAAAAACAAAACTTCTAGACTCTTGTCGGATACTCCATTCCGTTCCTCTTCCTTCCATAGCTCAGTGCATGGAAGTGATCGGGTTGATGGTAGCGGCAATGGACATAGTTCCTTTTGCACGCATTCATCTAAGACCATTACAACTGTGCATGCTCAGTCAGTGGAATGGGGACTATACAGACTTGTCTCCGAAGATACAAGTAAATCAGAGGACCAGAGACTCACTCCGTTGGTGGCTGTCCCTGGACAACCTGTCACGAGGGATGACATTCCGCAGACCAGAGTGGGTCATTGTCACGACCGACGCCAGTCTGATGGGCTGGGGCGCGGTCTGGGGATCCCTGAAAGCTCAGGGTCTTTGGTCTCGGGAAGAATCTCTTCTACCGATAAATATTCTGGAACTGAGAGCGATATTCAATGCTCTCAAGGCTTGGCCTCAGCTAGCGAGGGCCACGTTCATACGGTTTCAATCAGACAACATGACAACTGTTGCGTACATCAACCATCAGGGGGGAACAAGGAGTTCCCTGGCGATGGAAGAAGTGACCAAAATCATTCTATGGGCGGAGTCTAACTCCTGCCACCTGTCTGCTATCCACATCCCAGGAGTGGAAAATTGGGAAACGGATTTTCTGAGTCGTCAGACATTGCATCCGGGGGAGTGGGAATTCCATCCGGAAATCTTTGCCCAAGTCACTCAGCTGTGGGGCATTCCAGACATGGATCTGATGGCCTCTCGTCAGAACTTCAAAGTTCCTTGCTACGGGTCCAGATCCAGGGATCCCAAGGCGGCTCTAGTGGATGCACTAGTAGCACCTTGGACCTTCAAACTAGCTTATGTGTTCCCGCCGTTTCCTCTCATCCCCAGGCTGGTAGCCAGGATCAATCAGGAGAGGGCGTCGGTGATCTTGATAGCTCCTGCGTAGCCACGCAGGACTTGGTACGCAGATCTGGTGAATATGTCATCGGCTCCTCCTTGGAAGCTACCTTTGAGACGAGACCTTCTTGTTCAGGGTCCGTTCGAACATCCGAATCTGGTTTCACTCCAGCTGACTGCTTGGAGATTGAACGCTTGATCTTATCGAAGCAAGGATTCTCAGATTCTGTTATCGATACTCTTGTTCAGGCCAGAAAGCCTGTAACTAGAAAGATTTACCACAAAATTTGGAAAAAATATATCTGTTGGTGTGAATCTAAAGGATTCCCTTGGGACAAGGTTAAGATTCCTAGGATTCTATCCTTCCTTCAAGAAGGATTGGAAAAAGGATTATCTGCAAGTTCCCTGAAGGGACAGATTTCTGCCTTGTCTGTGTTACTTCACAGAAAGCTGGCCGCTGTGCCAGATGTTCAAGCCTTTGTTCAGGCTCTGGTTAGAATTAAGCCTGTTTACAAACCTTTGACTCCTCCTTGGAGTCTCAATTTAGTTCTTTCAGTTCTTCAGGGGGTTCCGTTTGAACCCTTGCATTCCGTTGATATTAAGTTATTATCTTGGAAAGTTTTGTTTTTAGTTGCAATTTCTTCTGCTAGAAGAGTTTCAGAATTATCTGCTCTGCAGTGTTCTCCTCCTTATCTGGTGTTCCATGCAGATAAGGTGGTTTTACGTACTAAACCTGGTTTTCTTCCAAAAGTTGTTTCTAACAAAAACATTAACCAGGAGATTATCGTACCTTCTCTGTGTCCGAAACCAGTTTCAAAGAAGGAACGTTTGTTGCACAATTTGGATGTTGTTCGCGCTCTAAAATTCTATTTAGATGCTACAAAGGATTTTAGACAAACATCTTCCTTGTTTGTTGTTTATTCTGGTAAAAGGAGAGGTCAAAAAAGCAACTTCTACCTCTCTCTCTTTTTGGATTAAAAGCATCATCAGATTGGCTTACGAGACTGCCGGACGGCAGCCTCCCGAAAGAATCACAGCTCATTCCATTAGGGCTGTGGCTTCCACATGGGCCTTCAAGAACGAGGCTTCTGTTGATCAGATATGTAGGGCAGCGACTTAGTCTTCACTGCACACTTTTACCAAATTTTACAAGTTTGATACTTTTTGCTTCTTCTGAGGCTATTTTTGGGAGAAAGGTTTTGCAAGCCGTGGTGCCTTCCATTTAGGTGACCTGATTTGCTCCCTCCCTTCATCCGTGTCCTAAAGCTTTGGTATTGGTTCCCACAAGTAAGGATGACGCCGTGGACCGGACACACCTATGTTGGAGAAAACAGAATTTATGTTTACCTGATAAATTACTTTCTCCAACGGTGTGTCCGGTCCACGGCCCGCCCTGGTTTTTTTTTTAATCAGGTCTGATAATTTATTTTCTTTAACTACAGTCACCACGGTACCATATGGTTTCTCCTATGCAAATATTCCTCCTTAACGTCGGTCGAATGACTGGGGTAGGCGGAGCCTAGGAGGGATCATGTGACCAGCTTTGCTGGGCTCTTTGCCATTTCCTGTTGGGGAAGAGAATATCCCACAAGTAAGGATGACGCCGTGGACCGGACACACCGTTGGAGAAAGTAATTTATCAGGTAAACATAAATTCTGTTATTTATTTAAAATGGAATTTATTTGTTCTTTACTTAAAGAAGTACTAATTGCTTTAGAAATTGAGGATTCTGGTCCTCTTGATACTAAATCTAAACGTTTAGATAAGGTCTTTAAATCTCCTGTGGTTATTCCAGAAGTTTTTCCTGTTCCTGGTGCTATTTCTGAAGTAATTTCCAGAGAATGGAATAATTTGGGTAATTCATTTACTCCTTCTAAACGTTTTAAGCAATTATATCCTGTGCCGTCTGACAGATTAGAATTTTGGGACAAAATCCCTAAAGTTGATGGGGCTATTTCTACCCTTGCTAAACGTACTACTATTCCTACGTCAGATGGTACTTCGTTTAAAGATCCTTTAGATAGGAAAATTGAATCCTTTCTAAGAAAAGCTTATCTGTGTTCAGGTAATCTTCTTAGACCTGCTATATCTTTGGCTGATGTTGCTGCAGCTTCAACTTTTTGGTTGGAAACTTTAGCGCAACAAGTAACAGATCATGATTCTCATAATATTATTATTCTTCTTCAACATGCTAATAATTTTATCTGTGATGCCATTTTTGATATTATCAGAGTTGATGTCAGGTTTATGTCTCTAGCTATTTTAGCTAGAAGAGCTTTATGGCTTAAAACTTGGAATGCTGATATGGCTTCTAAATCAACTCTACTTTCCATTTCTTTCCAGGGTAACAAATTATTTGGTTCTCAGTTGGATTCTATTATTTCAACTGTTACTGGTGGGAAAGGAACTTTTTTACCACAGGATAAAAAATCTAAGGGTAAAAACAGGGCTAATAATCGTTTTCGTTCCTGTCGTTTCAACAAAGAACAAAAGCCTGATCCTTCATCCTCAGGAGCAGTTTCAGTTTGGAAACCATCTCCAGTCTGGAATAAATCCAAGCCTTCTAGAAAAGCAAAGCCAGCTTCTAAGTCCACATGAAGGTGCGGCCCTCATTCCAGCTCAGCTGGTAGGGGGCAGGTTACGTTTTTTCAAAGAAATTTGGATCAATTCTGTTCACAATCTTTGGATTCAGAACATTGTTTCAGAAGGGTACAGAATTGGTTTCAAGATAAGACCTCCTGCAAAGAGATTTTTTCTTTCCCGTGTCCCAGTAAATCCAGTGAAAGCTCAAGCATTTCTGAAATGTGTTTCAGATCTAGAGTTGGCTGGAGTAATTATGCCAGTTCCAGTTCTGGAACAGGGGATGGGGTTTTATTCAAATCTCTTCATTGTACCAAAGAAGGAGAATTCCTTCAGACCAGTTCTGGATCTAAAAATATTGAATCGTTATGTAAGGATACCAACGTTCAAAATGGTAACTGTAAGGACTATCTTGCCTTTTGTTCAGCAAGGGCATTATATGTCCACAATAGATGTACAGGATGCATATCTGCATATTCAGATTCATCCAGATCATTATCAGTTCCTGAGATTCTCTTTTCTGGACAAGCATTACCAGTTTGTGGCTCTGCCGTTTGGCCTAGCTACAGCTCCAAGAATTTTTACAAAGGTTCTCGGTGCCCTTCTGTCTGTAATCAGAGAATAGGGTATTGTGGTATTTCCTTATTTGGACGATATCTTGGTACTTGCGCAGTCTTTACATTTAGCAGAATCTCATACAAATCGACTTGTGTTGTTTCTTCAAGATCATGGTTGGAGGATCAATTCACTAAAAAGTTCATTGATTCCTCAGACAAGGGTAACCTTTCTGGGTTTCCAGATAGATTCAGTGTCCATGACTGTCTTTGACAGACAAGAGACGTCTAAAATTGATTTCAGCTTGTCGAAACCTTCAGTCACAATCATTCCCTTCGGTAGCCTTATGCATGGAAATTCTAGGTCTTATGACTGCTGCATCGGACGCGATCCCCTTTGCTCGTTTTCACATGCGACCTCTTCAGCTCTGTATGCTGAATCAATGGTGCAGGGATTACACGAAGATATCTCAATTAATATCTTTAAAACCGATTGTACGACACTCTCTAACGTGGTGGACAGATCACCATCGTTTAATTCAGGGGGCTTTTTTTGTTCTTCCGACCTGGACTGTAATTTCAACAGATGCAAGTCTCACAGGTTGGGGAGCTGTGTGGGGATCTCTGACGGCACAAGGAGTTTGGGAATCTCAGGAGGTGAGATTACCGATCAATATTTTGGAACTCCGTGCAATTTTCAGAGCTCTTCAGTCTTGGCCTCTTCTGAAGAGAGAATCGTTCATTTGTTTTCAGACAGACAATGTCACAACTGTGGCATACATCAATCATCAAGGAGGGACTCACAGTCCTCTGGCTATGAAAGAAGTATCTCGAATTCTGGTTTGGGCGGAATCCAGCTCCTGTCTAATCTCTGCGGTTCATATCCCAGGTATAGACAATTGGGAAGCGGATTATCTCAGTCGCCAAACGTTGCATCCGGGCGAATGGTCTCTTCACCCAGAGGTGTTTCTTCAGATTGTTCAAATGTGGGAGCAGAAATAGATCTGATCTGGCGTCTCATCTAAACAAGAAACTTCCCAGGTATCTGTCCAGATCCTGGGATCCTCAGGCGAAAGCAGTGGATGCATTATCACTTCCTTGGAAGTATCATCCTGCCTATATCTTTCCGCCTCTAGTTCTTCTTCCAAGAGTAATCTCCAAGATTCTGAAGGAATGCTCGTTTGTTCTGCTGGTAGCTCCGGCATGGCCTCACAGGTTTTGGTATGCGGATCTTGTCCGGATGGCCTCTTGCCATCCGTGGACTCTTCCGCTAAGACCAGACCTTCTGTCGCAAGGTCCTTTTTTCCATCAGGATCTCAAATCCTTAAATTTAAAGGTATGGAGATTGAACGCTTGATTCTTGGTCAAAGAGGTTTCTCTGACTCTGTGATTAATACTATGTTGCAGGCTCGTAAATCTGTATCCAGAGAGATATATTATAGAGTCTGGAAGACTTATATTTCTTGGTGTCTTTCTCATCATTTTTCTTGGCATTCTTTTAGAATTCCAAGAATTTTACAGTTTCTTCAGGATGGTTTAGATAAAGGTTTATCCGCAAGTTCTTTGAAAGGACAAATCTCTGCTCTTTCTGTTCTTTTTCACAGAAAGATTGCTAATCTTCCTGATATTCATTGTTTTGTACAAGCTTTGGTTCGTATAAAGCCTGTCATTAAGTCAATTTCTCCTCCTTGGAGTTTGAATTTGGTTCTGGGGGCTCTTCAAGCTCCTCCGTTTGAACCTATGCATTCATTGGACATTAAATTACTTTCTTGGAAAGTTTTGTTCCTTTTGGCGATCTCTTCTGCCAGAAGAGTCTCTGAATTATCTGCTCTTTCTTGTGAGTCTCCTTTTCTGATTTTTCATCAGGATAAGGCGGTGTTGCGAACTTCTTTTGAATTTTTACCTAAGGTTGTGAATTCCAACAACATTAGTAGAGAAATTGTGGTTCCTTCATTATGTCCTAATCCTAAGAATTCTAAGGAGAAATCGTTGCATTCTTTGGATGTTGTTAGAGCTTTGAAATATTATGTTGAAGCTACTAAGTCTTTCCGAAAGACTTCTAGTCTATTTGTTATCTTTTCCGGTTCTAGAAAAGGCCAGAAAGCTTCTGCCATTTCTTTGGCATCTTGGTTGAAATCTTTAATTCATCATGCCTATGTCGAGTCGGGTAAAACTCCGCCTCAAAGGATTACAGCTCATTCTACTAGGTCAGTTTCTACTTCCTGGGCGTTTAGGAATGAAGCTTCGGTTGATCAGATTTGCAAAGCAGCAACTTGGTCCTCTTTGCATACTTTTACTAAATTCTACAATTTTGATGTATTTTCTTCTTCTGAAGCAGTTTTTGGTAGAAAAGTACTTCAGGCAGCGGTTTCAGTTTGAATCTTCTGTTTATGTTTTTCATTAAACTTTATTTTGGGTGTGGATTATTTTCAGCAGGAATTGGCTGTCTTTATTTTATCTCTCCCTCTCTAGTGACTCTTGCGTGGAAAGATCCACATCTTGGGTAGTCATTATCCCATACGTCACTAGCTCATGGACTCTTGCTAATTACATGAAAGAAAACATAATTTATGTAAGAACTTACCTGATAAATTCATTTCTTTCATATTAGCAAGAGTCCATGAGGCCCGCCCTTTTTTGTGGTGGTTATGATTTTTTTGTATAAAGCACAATTATTCCAATTCCTTATTTTATATGCTTTCGCACTTTTTTCTTATCGCCCCACTTCTTGGCTATTCGTTAAACTGAATTGTGGGTGTGGTGAGGGGTGTATTTATAGGCATTTTAAGGTTTGGGAAACTTTGCCCCTCCTGGTAGGAATGTATATCCCATACGTCACTAGCTCATGGACTCTTGCTAATATGAAAGAAATGAATTTATCAGGTAAGTTCTTACATAAATTGTTTTTCGTCTCAGCTCGGTAACAGGCTGAGGTGTAAAGGTGTTTGTTTTCCCTCACGTTCTTATACTATCGTTTCTGTCATCGGTTATAAATAAATATTTCACATCAACATTTAAAGACACAGTAACGGTAGTTATATATTGAATTTTATTATCAATACAATTAAAGCATCTGCCTTGTATGTTCCTGATTGAGGAGCTGTTTAAAGAATTTTATAACACACTGGCAGTGCTCTGCGGTTCCTTACAAACTCCATCTGGAGTTGCTACGCAAAGCTTCGCTTCTTTTATGTCATGGCGATATTTTTGAGTAGAGTAACGTTTATAAGTGTTTTTCAGAAGATTTAAAAAAAAAAGTTACCTTTTAAAATTTAAAGAGACGGTAACGTTTATGTGTTATTTTTTTGTTGTGGATTCCCAACTGTTCATTTGTGCAATTCATCCTTTGTGACTCAGGATGGATCAAGACGCCCTGCTAGGGGTCCCTTGTTTTTTTTAGGATTGATACCATTGTGGCACTACCAATCCTTTTCTATTTCTCTCTTTTTTTTTTTTTTTTTTTTTTTTTTTAGTGATCTTTAATTTGATAAAGATAGTCTTGTCTAAACCTACTCCTTTCTAGGGCATATGTTTGTCTAGGAAGCATAGTGACGCTGATCAAGATATGCTACAAATTCCTAAAAATTTATAGTCCACATGCAGTGCTCTGCGTTTCCTCTCTTACTCCTTTTGGGGTTATTTTGTATTTGGCAGCCGTCTGTGTGTATTGCCACCACCATTACTAGTACGGCGGCATATTGGTTTGATGCGCTATCTGAGGTCCTCAGGACTGAGACTTCTCTGGATGAGATCCAAGATAGGATAAGGGCTCTCAAACTTGCAAATGACTTTATTTCAGACGCTTCCCTTTAAGTTATCAAATGGGGAGCGAAGATATCGATTTGGTCTATCTTGGGCCGCAGAGCCTTATGGTTAAAGCCCTGGTCTGCGGATGTGTTTTTTAAGTCTAAGCTTCTAGCCATTCCATACAAGGGGAAGACTTTGTTCGGATCCGATCTGAAGGAGATTATCTCTAATATCACGGGAGGTAAGGGTCATCTGGTTTGCAGATCTGGTGGAGATGTCTTCCCTTCCACCTTGGCGTCTTCCATTAAGGAAGGACCTGCTTCTGCAGGGTCCCTTCCTTCATCCAAATCTCGTTTCTCTGAAGCTGACTGCTTGGAGATTGAACACTTGATTCTTTCTAAGCGTGGTTTTTTTTGAGTCAGTCATTGAGACTATGATTCAGGCTCGTAAGCCTGTGACTAGGAAGATTTATAATAAGATTTGGCGTAAATATTTGTATGAATCCAAAGGCTACTCATGGAGTAGAGTTAGGATTCCTAGGATTTTGTCTTTTCTCCAGGAGGGTTTGGAGAGAGGTTGATCTGCTAGTACCCTGAAGGGTCAAATTTCTGCTTTATCTATTTTATTGCACAAGCGCCTGGCGGATGTGCCAGATGTTCATTCTTTTTGCCAGGCCTTGGTTAGAATTCGGCCTTTGTTTAAGTCTACTACTCCGCCTTGGAGTCTTATTTTTGGTTCTTAGAGTTCTTCAGGTTATCTTGGAAGGTTTTGTTTCTGGTGGCTATTTCTTCGGCTCGAGGAGTTTCTGAGCTTTCAGCCTTACAGTATGAATCACCTTTTCTTATTTTTCACTTCTTATAAAGTAGTTCTTCGTACTGCCTTGAGTTTTCTTCCCAAGGTTGTTTCTGATAGAATATTAATCAAGAGATTGTTGTTCCTTCTTTGTTTCCTAATCCTTCTTCTCATAAGGAGCGTTTGCACAACCTGGATGTGGTTCGTGCATTAAAATATTATTTGCAGGCGACTAAGGATTTTCGCCATTCTTCTTTATTTGCTGTCTTTTCTGGAAAGCGTAAGGGTAAGAAAGCTACGGCTACTTCTATTTCTTGTTGGTTGAGGAGTGTTATTCGCTTGGCATATGAGACTGCTGGTCAGCAGCCTCCTGAGAGAATCACGACTCATTCCACAAGGGCTGTTTCATCTTCTTGGGCTTTCAAAAATGGAGCTTCTGTAGATCAGCTTTGCAAGGCTGCGACTTGGTCATCTTTGCATACTTTTTCTAAATTTTACAAATTTGATACTTTTGCTTCAGCAGAGTCTTCTTTTGGGAGAAAGAAAGGTTCTTCAAGCAGTGGTGCCTTCTGTTTAGGTTAATTGTCTTGTCCCTCCCTTACCATCCATGTCCTCTAGCTTGGGTATTGGTTCCCAACAGTAATTAAGATGATCCGTGGACCCACCGTGTAATTAGAAAGAAAACATAATTTATTCTTACCTGATACATTTATTTCTCTTGTTAAGTGTATCCAGTCCACGGATCATCCATTACTTGTGGGATATTCTCCTTCCCAACAGGAAGTTGCAAGAGGATCACCCACAGCAGAGCTGCTATATAGCTCCTCCCCTCACTGCCATATCCAGTCATTCTCTTGCAACCCTCAACATAGATGGAGGTCGTGAGAGGACTGTGGTGTTTTATACTTAGTTTATTTCTTCAATCAAAAGTTTGTTATTTTTAAATGGTGCCGGAGTGTACTGTTTATCTCAGGCAGTATTTAGAAGAAGAATCTGCCTGCGTTTTCTATGATCTTAGCAGAAGTAACTAAGATCCTTTGCTGTTCTCACACATTCTGAGGAGTGAGGTACTTCACAGGGGGAATGGCGTGCAGGTTTTCCTGCAATAAGGTATGTGCAGTTAAAATATTTTTCTAGGGATGGAATTTGCTAGAAAATGCTGCTGATACCGAAGTAATGTAAGTAAAGCCTTAAATGCAGTGATAGCGACTGGTATCAGGCTTATTAATAGAGATACATACTCTTATAAAAGTGTATTTTAAAACGTTTGCTGGCATGTTTAATCGTTTTTTACATATGTTTGGTGATAAAACTTATTGGGGCCTAGTTTTTTCCACATGGCTGGCTTGAATTTTGCCTAGAAAGAATTCCCTGAGGCTTCCCACTGTTGTAATATGAGTGGGAGGGGCCTATTTTAGCGCTTTTTTGCGCAGCAAAAATTACAGACACAGACATCCTGCTTCTTCCTGCATGATCCAGGACTTCTCTGAAGGGCTCAAAAGGCTTAAAAAGTCGTATTGAGGGAGGTAAAAAGCCACAGTAGAGCTGTGGCAGTTGTTGTGACTGTTTAAAAACGTTTTTTTGACAATTGTTGTTCTGTTTTTTTGGTATTAAGGGGTTAATCATCCATTTGCAAGTGGGTGCAATGCTCTTCTAACTTATTACATACACTGTGAACATTTTGTTAGTGTAACTGCATTTTTTCACTGTTATTTCAAATTGGGACAAATTTTGTGTTTCTTAAAGGCGCAGTAGCGTTTTTTATATTGCACTTCTAGCGGTTCTAAGACCGCGAGGCATAGCGGTGGCTCCTTATCTAGACGACATCCTGATACAGGCGTCAAACTTTCAAATTGCCAAGTCTCATACAGATAGTTCTGGCATTTCTGAGGTCGCATGGGTGGAAAATGAACGTGGAAAAGAGTTCTCTATCCCCACTCACAAGAGTCTCCTTCCTAGGGACTCTTATAGATTCTGTAGAGATGAAAATTTACCTGACGGAGTCCAGGTTATCAAAACTTCTAAATGCTTGCCGTGTCCTTCATTCCATTCCACGCCCGTCAGTGGCTCAGTGTATGGAAGTAATCGGCTTAAGGGTAGCGGCAATGGACATAGTGCCATTTGCGCGCCTACATCTCAGACCGCTGCAATTATGCATGCTAAGTCAGTGGAACGGGATTACTCAGATTTGTCCCCTCTACTAAAACTGGATCAAGAGACCAGAGATTCTCTTCTCTGGTGGCTATCTCGGGTCCATCTGTCCAAGGGTATGTCCTTTCGCAGGCCAGATTGGACGATTGTAACAACAGATGCCAGCCTTCTAGGTTGGGGTGCAGTCTGGAACTCCCTGAAGGCTCAGGGATCGTGGACTCAGGAGGAGAAACTCCTCCCAATAAAAATTCTGGAGTTAAGAGCAATATACAAGGCTCTTCTGGCTTGACCTAAGTTAGCAACACTGAGGTTCATCAGATGTCAGTCGGACAACATCACGACTGTGGCTTACATCAACCATCAAGGGGGAGCCAGGAGTTCCCTAGCGATGTTGGAAGTCCCAAAGATAATTCGCTGGGCAGAGTCTCACTCTTGCCACCTGTCAGCGATCCATATCCCAGGCGTAGAGAACTGGGAGGCGGATTTTCTAAGTCGTCAGACTTTTCATCCGGGGGAGTGGGAACTCCATCCGGATGTGTTTGCTCAATTGATTCTTCGTTGGGGCAAACCAGAGTTGGATCTCATGGCTTCTCGCCAGAACGCCAAGCTTCCTTCTTACGGATCCAGGTCCAGGGACCCAGAAGCGACGCTGATAGATGCTCTAGCAGCGCCTTGGTTCTTCAACCTGGCTTATGTGTTTCCACCGTTTTCTCTGCTCCCTCGACTGATTGCCAAGATCAAACAGGAGAGAGCATCGGTGATTCTGATAGCGCCTGCGTGGCCACGCAGGACCTGGTATGCAGACCTAGTGGACATGTCATCCTTTCCACCATGGACTCTCTACCTCTGAGACAAGACCTTCTAATACAAGGTCCTTTCAATCATCCAAATCTAATTTCTCTGAGATTGACTGCATGGAGATTGAACGCTTGATTCTATCAAGGCGTGGCTTCTCAGAGTCAGTCATTGATACCTTAATACAGGCACGAAAGCCTGTTACCAGGAAAATCTATCATAAGATATGGCGTAAATATCTTTATTGGTGTGAATCCAAGAATTACTCATGGAGTAAGGTTAGGATTCCTAGGATATTTTCCTTTCTCCAAGAGGGTTTGGACAAAGGATTATCAGTTCCTTAAAGGGACAGATTTCTGCTCTGTCTATTCTTTTGCACAAGCGTCTGGCAGAGGTTCCAGACGTTCAGGCATTTTGTCAGGCTTTGGTTAGAATTAAGCCGGTGTTTAAACCTGTTGTTCCCCCGTGGAGCTTAAACTTGGTTCTTAAAGTTCTTCAAGGAGTTCCGTTTGAACCCCTTCATTCCATTGATATTAAGCTTTTATCCTGGAAAGTTCTTTTTTTGATGGCTATTTCCTCGGCTCGGAGAGTCTCTGAGTTATCTGCCTTACAATGTGATTCTCCTTATCTGATTTTTAATGCAGATAAGGTAGTTCTGCGGACCAAACCTGGGTTTTTACCTAAGGTGGTTTCTAACAAGAATATCAATCAAGAGATTGTTGTTCCATCATTGTGTCCTAATCCTTCTTCAAAGAAGGAACGTCTTTTACATAATCTGGACGTAGTCCGTGCCTTGAAGTTTTACTTACAGGCTACTAAAGATTTTCGTCAAACATCTGCTCTGTTTGTCGTTTACTCTGGACAGAGGAGAGGTCAAAAAGCTTCAGCAACCTCTCTTTCCTTTTGGCTTCGGAGCATAATACGCTTAGCCTATTAGACTGCTGGACAGTAGCCCCCTGAAAGGATTACAGCTCATTCTACTAGAGCTGTGGCTTCCACTTGGGCCTTTAAAAATGAGGCCTCTGTTGAACAGATTTGCAAGGCCGGGACTTGGTCTTCGCTTCACACTTTTTCCAAATTTTACAAATTTGATACTTTTGCTTCTTCGGAGGCTGTTTTTGGGAGAAAGGTTCTACAGGCAGTGGTTCCTTCCGTTTAAGTTCCTGACTTGTCCCTCCCATCATCCGTGTACTTTAGCTTTGGTATTGGTATCCCACAAGTAATGGATAATCCGTGGACTGGATACACTTAACAAGAGAAAACATAATTTATGCTTACCTGATAAATTTATTTCTCTTGTAGTGTATCCAGTCCACGGCCCGCCCTGTCATTTTAAGGCAGGTCTAAATTTTAATTAAACTACAGTCACCACTGCACCCTATGGTTTCTCTTTTCTCTGTTTGTTTCGGTCGAATGACTGGATATGGCAGTGAGGGGAGGAGCTATATAGCAGCTCTGCTGTGGGTGATCCTCTTGCAACTTCCTGTTGGGAAGGAGAATATCCCACAAGTAATGGATGATCCGTGGACTGGATACACTACAAGAGAAATAAATGTATCAGGTAAGCTTAAATTATGTTTTCTTGAAATGGTGAGTCCACGGCCCGCCCTGTTTTTCAGACAGTTTGCTTTTCTATAAACTTCAGGCACCTCTGCACTTTAAACCAAATATTAATGTCAGTTGCACCTAAATATAATATAAAAAAAAAAAAAAAGAAAAACAATAATGAAAAACAGTATTAACACAAAAAACCTCCTGTGTTAAAAGGTACAATTGAATGTGCAAAAGAGAATTTGTGCAAAAAAAACAAGTGGTGCCCCACATGCTAGGTAGAATGAGATGTGACTTACAGGGCTGGTATATAATTAATACAGCAATCAAACCAAAAAACCTGGTGTGTGATCACAAATGTCCAAAGTTCAAATGATGTTGATATGGCTGCAAAAACTTCTTCCAAAAGTTGAAGGCAATTCAAACGAATCAAATCTGTATAGAACACAAAAAAGAAGGCGCCAACATAGTGTGAATCAGTTTTGAAAGGTGTTCACTCCCCACACATTAATCGTACTTACAAGAAGTAAGGCACTTGAGAAGTGCTACAACGGCTTTCTGGAACATTAACAGCTGTCCAGGTAGCTGCTCACTCGTAATATAAGTGGTTTCCTTGATGCGTATGTGATGTGCAAATATCCTGCAGCTTTGACCCCTCTTGCAGTATTACTCTCTCTCGTAGTGCCTGCCTTTAGCAGAAATACCCAACCAGGTGGGCTAGCAGCTGGACTCCGTGTGCAGAAATGTATAAAAGTATCAAGCATAAAATATCACTCAAGCCGTGATAACGATATAGTCTAAAAGCAAATGTTTATTAGTAAACATATAATCACAACGCGTTTCCCGGTCTATCTTGACCGCTTCCTCCACCTTCGTCTCCCGCTCAGGGGACGCACGCTAATATGGCGCCAATTACATCAGGGACACCCATAGCGATTACCTTGCAGGACATGGCTGCAATCATGAATATTACCCTGTCAGAGGTATTATCTAGATTGCCTGAATTAAGAGGCAAGCGCGATAGCTCTGGGGTTAGGAGAGATACAGAGCGCGCAAATGCTGTTAGAGCCATGTCTGATACTGCGTCACAGTATGCAGATCATGAGGACGGAGAGCTTCAGTCTGTGGGTGACATCTCTGACTCGGGGAAACCTGATTCAGAGATTTCTCATTTTAAATTTAAGCTTGAGAACCTCCGTGTATTGCTTGGGGAGGTATTAGCTGCTCTGAATGACTGTAACACAGTTGCAATTCCAGAGAAATTGTGTAGGCTGGATAGATACTATGTGGTGCCGGTGTGTACTGACGTTTTTCCTATACCTAAAAGGCTTACAGAAATTATTAGCAAGGAGTGGGATAGACCCGGTGTGCCCTTTTCCCCACCTCCTATATTTAGAAAAATGTTTCCAATAGACGCCACTACACGGGACTTATGGCAGACGGTCCCTAAGGTGGAGGGAGCAGTTTCTACTTTAGCAAAGCGTACCACTATCCCAGTTGAGGACAGTTGTGCTTTTTCAGATCCAATGGATAAAAAATTGGAGGGTTACCTTAAGAAAATGTTTATTCAACAAGGATTTATTTTACAGCCCCTTGCATGCATTGCGCCTGTCACTGCTGCAGCGGCATTCTGGTTTGAGGCCCTGGAAGAGGCCATCCAGACAGCTCCATTGAATGAAATTATTGACAAGCTTAGAACGCTTAAGCTAGCTAACTCATTTGTTTCTGATGCCATTGTTCATTTGACTAAACTAACGGCTAAGAATTCCGGATTCGCCATCCAGGCGCGTAGGGCGCTATGGCTTAAATCCTAGTCAGCTGACGTGACTTCAAAGTCTAAATTACTCAACATTCCTTTCAAGGGGCAGACCTTATTCGGGCCTGGCTTGAAGGAAATTATTGCTGACATTACTGGAGGCAAGGGTCATACCCTTCCTCAGGACAGGGCCAAATCAAAGGCCAAACAGTCTAATTTTCGTGCCTTTCGAAATTTCAAGGCAGGAGCAGCATCAACTTCCTCCTCTTCAAAACAAGAGGGAACTGTTGCTCATTCCAGACAGGCCTGGAAACCTAACCAGTCCTGGAACAAGGGCAAGCAGGCCAGAAAGCCTGCTGCTGCCCCCAAGACAGCATGAAGGAATGGCCCCCTATCCGGAAACCGATCTAGTGGGGGGCAGACTTTCTCTCTTCGCCCAGGCGTGGGCAAGAGATGTTCAGGATCCCTGGGCGTTGGAGATCATATCTCAGGGATATCTTCTGGACTTCAAAGCTTCTCCTCCACAAGGGAGATTTCATCTTTCAAGGTTATCAGCAAACCAAATAAAGAAAGAAGCATTCCTAAGCTGTGTGCAAGACCTCCTAGTAATGGGAGTGATCCATCCAGTTCCGCGGACGGAACAAGGACAGGGATTTTATTCAAATCTGTTTGTGGTTCCCAAGAAAGAGGGAACCTTCAGACCAATCTTGGATCTAAAGATCTTAAACAAATTCCTCAGACTTCCATCATTCAAAATGGAAACTATTCGGACCATCCTACCCATGATCCAAGAGGGTCAGTACATGACCACAGTGGACTTAAAGGATGCCTACCTTCACATTCCGATTCACAAAGATCATCATCGGTTCCTAAGGTTTGCCTTTCTAGACAGGCATTACCAATTTGTAGCTCTTCCCTTCGGGTTGGCCATTGCCCCGAGAATTTTTACAAAGGTTCTGGGCTCACTTCTGGCGGTTCTAAGACCGCGAGGCATAGTGGTGGCTCCGTATCTAGACGACATCCTGATACAGGCGTCAAGCTTTCAAATTGCCAAGTCTCATACAGAGATAGTTCTGGCATTTCTGAGGTCGCATGGGTGGAAAGTGAACGTGGAAAAGAGTTCTCTATCACCACTCACAAGAGTCTCCTTCCTTGGGACTCTTATAGATTCTGTAGAGATGAAAATTTACCTGACTGAGTCCAGGTTATCAAAACTTCTAAATGCTTGCCGTGTCCTTCATTCCATTCCACGCCCGTCAGTGGCTCAGTGCATGGAAGTAATCGGCTTAATGGTAGCGGCAATGGACATACTGCCATTTGCGCGCCTGCATCTCAGACCGCTGCAATTATGCATGCTAAGTCAGTGGAATGGGGATTACTCAGATTTGTCCCCTCTACTAAATCTGGATCAAGAGACCAGAGATTCTCTTCTCTGGTGGCTTTCTCGGGTCCATCTGTCCAAGGGTATGACCTTTCGCAGGCCAGATTGGACGATTGTAACAACAGATGCCAGCCTTCTAGGTTGGGGCGCAGTCTGGAACTCCCTGAAGGCTCAGGGATTGTGGACTCAGGAGGAGAAACTCCTCCCAATAAATATTCTGGAGTTAAGAGCAATATTCAATGCTCTTCTAGCTTGGCCTCAGTTAGCAACACTGAGGTTCATCAGATGTCAGTCGGACAACATCACGACTGTGGCTTACATCAACCATCAAGGGGGAACCAGGAGTTCCCTAGCGATGTTAGAAGTCTCAAAGATAATTCGCTGGGCAGAGTCTCACTCTTGCCACCTGTCAGCAATCCACATCAGACGTAGAGAACTGGGAGGCGGATTTTCTAAGTCGTCAGACTTTTCATCCGGGGAGTGGGAACTCCATCCGGAGGTGTTTGCTCAACTGGTCCATTGTTGGGGCAAACCAGAACTGGATCTCATGGCGTCTCGCCAGAACGCCAAGCTTCCTTGTTACGGATCCAGGTCCAGGGACCCGGGAGCAACGCTGATAGATGCTCTAGCAGCTCCTTGGTTCTTCAACCTGGCCTATGTGTTTCCACCGTTTCCTCTGCTCCCTCGACTTATTGCCAAAATCAAACAGGAGAGAGCATCAGTGATTCTGATAGCGCCTGCGTGGCCACGCAGGACCTGGTATGCAGACCTAGTGGACATGTCATCTCTTCCACCATGGACTCTGCCTCTGAGGCAGGACCTTCTAATACAAGGTCCTTTCAATCATCCAAATCTAATTTCTCTGAGACTGACTGCATGGAGATTGAACGCTTGATTCTATTAAGGCGTGGCTTCTCCGAGTCAGTCATTGATACCTTAATACAGGCTCGGAAGCCTGTCACCAGGAAAATCTACCATAAGATATGGCGTAAATATCTTTATTGGTGTGAATCCAAGAGTTACTCATGGAGTAAGGTTAGGATTCCTAGGATATTGTCCTTTCTCCAAGAGGGTTTGGACAAAGGCTTATCAGCTAGTTCTTTAAAAGGACAGATCTCTGCTCTGTCTATTCTTTTGCACAAGCGTCTGGCAGAAGTTCCAGACGTCCAGGCATTTTGTCAGGCTTTAGTTAGTATTAAGCCTTTGTTTAAAACTGTTGCTCCCCTGTGGAGCTTAAACTTGGTTCTTAAAGTTCTTCAGGGAGTTCCGTTTGAACCCCTTCATTCCATTGATATTAAACTTTTATCTTGGAATTTCATTTTTTGATGGCTATTTCCTCGGCTCGAAGAGTCTCTGAGTTATCTGCCTTACATTGTGATTCTCCTTATCTGATTTTTCATTCAGACAAGGTAGTTCTGCGTACCAAACCTGGGTTTTTACCTAAGGAGGTTTCTAACAGCAATATCAATCAAGAGATTGTTGTTCCATCATTTGTGTCCTAATCCTTCTTCAAAGAAGGAACGTCTTTTGCATAATCTGGACGTAGTCCGTGCCTTGAAGTTTTACTTGCAGGCTACTAAAGATTTTCGTCAAACATCTGCCCTGTTTGTCGTTTACTCTGGACAGAGGAGAGGTCAAAAAGCTTCGACAACCTCTCTCTCCTTTTGGCTTTGGAGCATAATACGCTTAGCCTATGAGACTGCTGCACAGCAGCCCCCTGAAAGGATTACAGCTCATTCTACTAGAGCTGTGGCTTCCACCTGGGCCTTTAAAAATGAGGCCTCTGTTGAACAGATTTGCAAGGCTGCGACTTGGTCTTCGCTTCACACCTTTTCAAAATTTTACAAATTTGACACTTTTGCTTCTTCGGAGGCTGTTTTTGGGAGAAAGGTTCTACAGGCAGTGGTTCCTTCCTTTTAAGTTCCTGCCTTGTCCCTCCCATCATCCGTGTACTTTAGCTTTGGTATTGGTATCCCACAAGTAATGGATGATCCGTGGACTGGATACACTTAACAAGAGAAAACATAATTTATGCTTACCTGATAAATTTATTTCTCTTGTAGTGTATCCAGTCCACGGCCCGCCCTGTCCTTTTAAGGCAGGTCTAAATTTTAATTAAACTACAGTCACCACTGCACCCTATGGTTTCTCCTTTCTCGTCTTGTTTCGGTCGAATGACTGGATATAGCAGTGAGGGGAGGAGCTATATAGCAGCTCTGCTGTGGGTGATCCTCTTGCAACTTCCTGTTGGGAAGGAGAATATCCCACAAGTAATGGATGATCCGTGGACTGGATACACTACAAGAGAAATAAATTTATCAGGTAAGCATAAATTATGTTTTTTCAAAAAGTAAGCTTGTAAAAATATACTTTTTACATTTGCCGCTCCTGTGTATTTTTACAACAATGCTGGCACTCCTTATAGAAAAGTTGGCACGCTCCCTCTTCAATCAAATTCTATATGTAAATAAGACGTGCACAGCAACAACAATGTTAAACACACATGCTCCTTGTAATAGAGATGGTCCCAGAAGCACGCTCACATGTACTTGTGAGCTCTCAAATATATTGCTATAACATATAGGCTATAATAAATAATACATGTGCAGCACATTGCCAGAAACGGATGATACTGATGTGAATTACTATGTGCTGAGGTGGACAAAAATACTGTCTGAGTTGTCCAGGGCTGATACTGGGATAGCAGAGGGAGTGGAGGTTGCTACCTTAGTAGAGGCTGAGGTCTAGGCTAGTATGCACAGAGGCTGATTGAGTAAGTGCAGGGACCGCAAGACATCGGCTGTTTCCAACTCCTACAAAGCCCCTGTATCCTAGTGCTGCTGGTTGGTGCACAAATCAATATAAGTGGGATTATCCCGGCTATCGCACCTAAGAGACCGGCAGGGTCAGAGTGTGGACAACCAGAAGCTAACTCTGCCTACACATCAATAATTAAACTATTGGAGTAAGCCTGCTGCCACACTGTGCACCACCACATCTATGAAAGAAGCCTGCTACTGGGCAAAGAATGCTGCTTGCTATACGTGATCTCTTATTTGTTATCAGACCACTGCTTCCCTAACTCTACTCCACCTCTTTGGTGGAGAATTTCATTCTCCCCGGACTTGTCTGACGGGGAGATTGACAGCTCCTGCCCGTGCATGATTGGCTGTGCGCAGGCAGAATGTGGCGTTGTACAAGAGCGCAAAATAGCGTTTTTGTGCAATGCTGAATTCTGCTAGGGAATTCAGTCCGCCAGAGGCGAGCTGCAGCGGACAGGGGCGCATATGTACGCCCTTGTCCGCCGTAGCTTGATAAATCAAGCCCTTAAGTGCTCTGAGACCAGAAATACTGTTTTTTTGTCTTCAGATGGTGTTTTCCTCTAGAGATGAGGATTCCTCATCTGACGTTGAACCTGATATTTCCTCTTTTTTGTTTAAAGTCGAACATATTCATTCTCTTTTAAGAGGTCATAAGGGTTAAAGATCCTTAAGTTTCTGATGATAAGCCTTGTAATTGTTTAAATTCAGTTTTTAAGACTGTTTTCTTTCCTAAGATATGGAGAGTCTACAACGTCATTCAATTACTAGTGGGAATATCACTTCTGGCCAGCAGGAGGAGGCAAAGAGCACCACAGCAAAGCTGTCACTCCCCTGCCCATAATCCCCAGTCATTCTCTTGGTTTCTTTCAATGGAGGAGCTGAAGTTTGGTGTCTGAAGAAATTAATTCCTTTTTCAGGTATTTTTCCCTGCAAGCAAGGATTTGGGTTTAGCTGAGTCCATGTCAATATCTTCAGTAGAGTAGTGGTGGCTTTTAAGCAGTTAGGAAGTTGTGAGGTAGTCCTTGCTTTGTTTCCTAACACATTGCGGCCCATGGTACTGAAAACCAGAGTTAGTTACTCTGTTCTTTCTTTTTCTATAGGACTCTGTAAGGAGTATGTGTCCTTTCATGCCTTGTGAGCTGTCTTCCTGCTGGACAGCTAGACTGCAGGTAAGTGCTTTTGTCTTCTAGGTCTTGTAGACTTGCACTTCAGAAGAATGTCATATGCAGTAGATGGGGACATTTTTAAAAACCTTTATACAGGATTTTCTTTGGCAGTGGACAGGCACATTATGTATGTTGAGGCTAGGGGTTTATCTTCCCTTTATTGGAACGTTTTTCCTCTTTGGGCTAATTTTGCTGTAATACTTTATTAGTATGTGTGTGGCTTATGTTTTATACAGGGATTTATGTATACACTTAAAATTTGTAAGTTGTTTTTCTTTGCTTGCTTAGCTAGAACAGCCTAAGTGACAGACTGCTTGAGCTTTTGTGTAATTTAAGCTCCCGTGTTATTGGCAGAGGGAAAAGTGTGCCTTTTACCTGCTGCATAGTTTCCTCTCTCTGCCGGTCATGCGACTTCTCTCTGCTGTCAGATATTCGTGTTGCGTCGCGTCATTGAATTTGTCTCTTCAGTGTCAATCTACTATATGATCGTTTTGGAGACTTCTGGCAGCCAAATTGTGTAAGTGTTTCGGTAAGGCACCTCAGCATGTCTGAGGTGTAGGGGGCCTGATTGGTTTATTATTTAAAATAGTTTTTGCATAACATTAAGCGGCTGTGGTATTAAAAATTCTTAATGACAGTGTATTTAAAACATTTCTACAATTTGCAGAATTTTTTATTTAGTATCATGGACATGGACCAAGACTCTGTCTTTTGACAAATGCTTGTTATGCCTTGAGGCACAAATTGTTTTGTCTATGCAATTTTGTGCTGCATGCCTAGCTAGAACACTTCAATTTAAAGATAAATTGTTGCCCTCTGAGCCCAATGTCTCTCAGGATGATGCTGTTCAGGCAATGCCACAGCTTTCTCCTCAAACGTCCCAAGCCTCTGGTGTCACATACAATGCCCTGCAGTTCTTCTCAGCCTCCTGGAGGACTTGTTTTTTGCCTGCAGATTTTGCTGCACAGGTATCTTCTGCAGTATCTGCGGCATTATCTGCTTTTCCTATGCTGGGAAAACACAAGAGGAAAATTAGACATTCAGATAGTAAGGTTTCTGTTCCACCTACTGCTATACAGGTTGCCCTCCCTCATAAGTCTGATGAGGAGTATACATCGGTAGTCTCTGAGGTTGAAATCGCAGATTCGGACAGTATAATTCCTTCATCTGATAATGAAGTAGTAAACTTGAGATTTAAGCTTGAACACCTTCGTGTACTGTTAAAGGAGGTATTGGCTACTTTTGACGACTCCGATACTTCTGTCGTTGTCAACCCTTGGTAAATTTAATAAATACTATGATGTTCCTTCCTCTGTGGAAGTGTTTCCTGTTCCAGACCGTGTGACCGATTATTTCACAGGAATGGGAGAAGCCAGGGATACCTTTCTCCCCGTCTTTAAAAATATGTTTCCTGTTGCTGACTCCATTAAAGATTCATAGCGCACGTTGCCTAAAGTAGAAGGGGCTATTTCTACTCTGGCTAAGAGAACTACAATCCCTATAGGGGATTTCTGCTCCTTTAAGGATTCCATGGACAAAAAGCTGGAGGCTTATTTGAAAAAGATGTATGTTCATCAAGGTCTTCAATGGCAACCTACAGTTTGTATTGCCACAGTAGCAAGTGCAGCATCTTATTGGTGCAATGCCTTGTCTGAATCAATTTTAGTAGAGTCTCTGTTGGAGGAGATACAAGATAGGATTAAGGCTCTGAAACTAGCCAATTCCTTTATTTCTGATGCTAACAAGAAAGTTATTAGGCTGGGAGCCAAGATGTCTGGAGTCACTGTCCTAGCCCACAGGGCATTGTGGCCAAAATCGTGGTCAGCTGTTACCTCCAAGTCCAAGCTTATGACGCTTCCTTACAAGGGTAAGACGTTGTTCGGACTTGGTCTGGCAGAAATAATTTCTAATATTACGGGTGGAAAAGGGTCTTTTCTACAAAAAGACAAGAACAACAGACTCAAAGGACGTCAAAGTAATTTCCATTCCTTTCGTAACATCAAAGGTTCTGGGGGCTCTCTTGGCAGTGATCAGGTCTCGGGGAATTGCAGTGACACCATACCTGTACGACATATTGATTCAGGCGCCATCTTTTCAACAAGCAAACTCTCATACAGAGATCTTGTTGTCTTTTCTACATTCCAAAGGTTGGAAAGTGAATCTGGAAAAGAGTTCCCTTGTTCCAGCTACAAGGGTGGTTTTCTTAGGGACTGTAATAGATTCCCTATCTATGACATTTTTCTGATGGAGGTCAGAAAATCCAAACTTCTCTCCTTGCCTCTCTTCAAGTCTACTGTTCGGCCATCAGTGGCTCAATGTATGGTGGTAATTGGTCTGATGGTCGCTTCCATGGGCATTTTTCCCTTTTGCTAGATTTCATTTGAGAGCTCTGCAATTATGCATGCTCAGTCAATGGAATTGAGACCATTCATTTCTGTCTGAGGATAGATCTAGACCAGTCGACAAGAGACTCCTGTGGTGGCTTTCTCAGGACCATCTGTCTCAGGGCACTTTCTTCCGGAGACCTTCCTGGGTGATTGTGTCCACGGGCACCAGCCTGCTAGGCTGGGGAGCAGTCTGGGACTCGTTAAAAACACAGTCTGCTCTCCCCATAAACATCTTGGAGTTGAGTGATTTACATTGCTCTGATAGCTTATCCTCAATTGTCTGTAGCCCAGTTTATCAGGTTTCTCGGACATCACCACCTCAGTGACTTAC
This sequence comes from Bombina bombina, assembly GCF_027579735.1. Classification (NCBI taxonomy): domain Eukaryota; kingdom Metazoa; phylum Chordata; class Amphibia; order Anura; family Bombinatoridae; genus Bombina; species Bombina bombina. The sequence goes on along the minus strand of NC_069502.1, from coordinate 1,101,161,838 downwards.
ATCAACCACCAGGGAGGAATTCAGAGTTCCTTAGCCATGAAGGAGGTGACACAGATTATTCAGTGGGCGGAAGCTCACAATTGTCTATCTGCCATCCACATTCCTGGAGGGGACAACTGGGAAGCGGATTTACTGTGCAGACACATTTCATCCCGGGGAGTGGGCTCTCCATCCGGAGGTGTTCTTCAGGTTAACCCTCAAATGGGGGGTGCTGGAGTTGGATATGATGGCGTTTCGGCAGAAAGCCAAGCTTCCATGGTACGGTTCAAGGTCAAGAGATCCTCAGGCCGCTCTGATAGATGCTCTGGCGGTTCCTTGTGTTTTCGGTCTAGCATACCCGTTTCCTCTGTTTCCGCTCCTTCCACGAGTTATTGCTCATATCAGAGAACATTTGTAATTCTAATAGCTTCTGCATGGCCTCACAGGATCTGGTATGCAGACCTAGTGAAGATGTCATCTCGGCCACCTTGGAGGTTGCCTCTAAGGAAGGGCCTTCTAACTCGGGGTCCATTCATCCTTCCAAATCTCGTTTCTCTGAAGCTGACTGCTTGGAGATTGAATGCTTAGTTCTGTCATTGAGACCATTATCCAGGCTTGCAAGCCTGTTACTCGAAAAAATTAACCACAAGATATGGCGAAAATACCTTTATTGGTGTGAATCTAATGTCTACGCTTGGAGTAGGGTCAGGATTCCTAGAATTTTGTCTTTTCTCCCGGAAGGTCTGGAGAAAGGGTTGTCAGATAATGCAGAAATCTGACCTTTCAGAGAACTATTTTGTTACACAAGCGTCTGGAGGATGTGCCAGATGTTCAATCTTTTTGTCCGGTTTTAAACCTGTTGCTCCTCCTTGGAGCCCTAATCTTGTTCTTAAAGTTTTGCAGCAGGCTCTGTTTGAGCCAATGCATTCCATAGATATTAAGTTACTATCTTGGAAGTTTTTGTTTCTTATTGCTATCTCTTTTGCTCAGAGAGTTTCGGAACTCTCGGCTTTGCAGTGTGATTTGCATTACCTTTTCTTTCATGCGGATAAGGTGGTTCTTCGTACTAAATTGGGGTTTCTTCCTAAAGTGGTTTCGGATAAAAATATTAATCAGGAAATTGTTGTTCCTTCTTTCTGTTCCAATCTTTTTTGTCATAAAGAACCTCTGTTGCACAACTTGGATGTTGTGCGTGCACTAAAATTCTACCTACATGCAACTAAGGATTTTCACCAGTCTTCAGCGTAAGGGTCAGAACGCTACTTCTTTCCCTTTGGTTGAGAAGTATAATTCGTTTTGCTTATGAGACTGCTGGACAGCAGCCTCCTGAGAACATTATAGCTCATTCCACTAGGGCTGTCTCCTCTTCTTGGGCTTTCAAAAATTAAGCTTTTGTGGAACAGATTTGCAAGGCTGCAACTTGCTCCTCTCTGCATACTTTTCCAAATTTTCCAAATTTGATACTTTTGCCTAGGCTGAGGCCTCTTTTGGGAGAAAGGTTCTTTAAGCGGTGGTGTCTTTTTGTTTAGGTCTGCCTGTCTTTTTCCCCCTCCCTGTTCATTCTGTGTCCTCTAGCTTGGGTATTGGTTCCCACTAGTAATTGAATGACGTTGTGGACTCTCCATATCTTAGGAAAGAAAACAAAATGTATGCTTACCTGATGAATTTCTTTCTTTCCGGGTATGGAGAGTCCACGACCCCACCCTTTATTAAGACAATTATTTTTGACTAAACCTCAGACACCTCTACACCTTTGTGTTATTCCTTTTCCATTTCCCTTCAGTCGAATGACTGGGGATTGTGGGTAGGGGACTGACACTTAATAGCTTTGCTGTGGTGCACTTTGCCGCCTCCTGCTGGCCAGGAGTGATATTCCCACTAGTAATTGAATGACGTTGTGAACTCTCCATATCCGTAAAGAAAGTTTTTTTTCCTGGGAAACAGTTCTCAAGGTGGATAGGACCATTTCCACACTGGCCAAATGTACTACTAGTCCTTTGGAAGACCGTACTTCTTTAAAGAACCCTTTAGACAGAAAGTTAGAATCTTTTCATAGAAGGTTTTTTTTTACATGCAAGTTATGTTCTCAGATCAGCTATTTCGTTTGCTGATGTAGCTGCAACTTCTACTTACTGGTTGTCTAGTTTTTCAGTATTCTGATGACTCTGCTAGTGCAAATCTATGGGGTTTGCTTCAGAGTGCAAATTATTTGATTTGTGATGCTGTTTTTGATATTAAAAGCGTGTCTTTAGCAGTACTTGCCAGGAGAGCCTTGTGGCTTAAATCCTGGTTTGCTGATATGGTGTCTAAATCCAGATGGTCTCTTTCCTTTTAGGGAAAGAAGTTATTTGGTTCTGATTTATTATTTCCACTGTTACTGGAGGTAAAGGGGCTTCTCTTCCTCAATACAGAAAGTCTAGAGGGAAATATAAAGCTTCTAATCGTTTTTGTTCCTTTTGTCAGAATAAAGAAAATTAATATTTTGTGATTTCAGACAGAGCAGACAATTTTAAAACATTTCCAATTTACTTCTGTTATCACATTTGCTTTGTTTCCATGGTACTCTTTGTTGAAGAAATACCTAGGTAGTTGTCTGGAGCGCTACATGACTGGAAATAGAGCTGCCATTTAGTGCTCTTGCAAATGCATAACATTGCACAACTGCTGCCATATAGTGCTCCAGTCATGTGCATGCTCCTGAGCTTACGTACCAACAGAATGAAGAAAATTTGATAAAAGTAAATTACAAAATGGTCTTAATTGCATGGTCTATCTGAATTATACAATACAAATCTGGGGTTTCATATCCCTTTAATATTACTTCAGTTTCTTGTTGCACTTTAAATACTGTAGTTTCATTAACCAAAAACTTTTTTTTTTCCCCCCTCCAGGTCCACCCATACTGCGTGAAGCTTTTTCCATGTCTTGTATCACCAATGGAGGTACTGGCACCAGAAAACCAAGCCATACTGGAGTACTTACTAGAAAAGATACACTGTCATCTGCTGCCAAAACGTATGTATTATAGTTTGAAGGTCATTAAGTAAAATTGGCTTAGAGAGTATGTGTCTAAAAACAGACTCTCAGTACAGTTTAGCCAATTTTATCATTTATTTACTTTTTACTAGGCAAGCTAGTGTCTCTTTAGTATTACATAGTTAGAATATAGATTAATAAAGGTTTTCTTTTTCAAATTTAGGGCTCCATGTACTAAGCAGTCAGCGAGCTACCCGCAACAAATCTCGCGTCAAAACTCGCAAACTGATATGTACAAAGCCGTCAATTATGTTAAAACTCGCATCTTTAAAATTGCGAGCGTACTTATCCGCCAAACCTCGCTACCGCTCCATTTTTCACTGTAATTAGATACATTTGACCACCAACTCGCCAAAAAACGAATGTACTAAAAAATCTATTTGTCCGCTCGCTACAATTTCCGCTCCCACCTCGCTATTTTTGCCTCGCCACCTTTTAGGTGGCGGGCAAGGTACAAAACAATAGGAAAGTCAATTGTACTTACAGCATAACTGGCGTCTAATTTGTCTCTCATTTCCATGTACATAAATTGCGCCCAATTTGTCGACTGTAATTAAAGAGTAATCTATTTAAATTTGTATTGTTAGTTGTCAATCTTTATAATTATTTTTATATTAATATTTATATATTATCAGATCCAGATGAAGCCATATCCAAATTGTAAATAAATATTACAAAAATAACGCTCTGTTATCACTCTTCAAAAAATTTTGAACAATAATAAAGTTGTTTAGATAAGTTGAACTTTTATAGGAGCAAAATTCTATTCCCGCGACTACTATGATGTTCGTGACACCTTGCATGTCACGTGTTAATAATTGGCCAGACAATTCAACTGAAAGTTAAGTACCATCAGCTTAGTCGCGGCGAGCGAGGCGTCAAATTTATCAACAATCCGCAACTGCTCGCGGCGGGCTAGACTTGTCTATTTATTGGGGGAATATTAGTACATAGCGACAGCGGACACCATTTCGCCCGCGGCGAGTAACGGCGAGTTTATCCGCATCTACAATGACGGATGAATTGACGGCTTAGTACATGGAGCCCTTAGTATTACTAAAATAATTCCTTTTTTTTTTTTTTTTTCTTCTTCTTAGCCTCTAGAACCCTATTTTATCATTGATTGCCTTTTATTAGGCAAGCTATAGTCTCTTCAGTATTACATAATTCAAATATATACTTATAAAGGTTTTCTTTTTAAAATATAGTATTACAAAAAAGAATAAAGTTATAGCCTCTAAAACCCTATTTTGTTTTAAAGTGAATGTAAATTTTGATGCTAAAGTGCCCGGTTTTTAAAAATTCAATTAAAAACAGGGGCACTTTAATTCATCAAAATTTAAATTTCACTTGTGTTGTGAAAAAATACTTAACTTTTAATCTTGACAGCCGCTCCAGCTTCCTCCGCCCGTCGCAAAGCCTCTTCCTGGGTCTAAAATGAGGAATCTGGCTTCCTCCAATCACGGCTTCGAATCAGACACTGATTCCCCTGTGTGTGGGGGGAGCCGTTATTGGGAGGATGACCGATCCATCATTTCCGGGGGAAGCTGGAGCGGCTGTCAAGTTTAAAAGGTAAGTATTTATTTTTTCACAACACGAGTGAAATGTAAATTTTGATGAATTAAAGTGCCCTTGTTTTTAATTGAATTTTTAAAAACCGGGCACTTAAGCATCAAAATTTACATTCACTTTAATCTGTATGTAAGTAAAAAAAAATGTACTGCTACTTCTGAAAATTTCAAAAGCAGCAACTTTTAAATCAATGTGAAAGTGCATTTCAAATTTAAATAGAAGCATTTCTAAAATTACCTTTCTCAAACCATGTTTGCATGGAAATACATTTAAAATGAATCGTCTACTGATATGCATGTGGCTCCTCTAGCATAAGCCGGTAAGCTAAGTGCACATCTGACATGCCCAAATACTCTTGAGTGCACGGCCTGATAGCTCAAATGATCAGCTGGTATGGATGCATATGCACAAAGCGTACCTGCAAATGCTAGGAGAGATGTGTGCACTAAAGCTTTTAGTATGCACTGCTGTTCATTTCACACATCACTTTTGTCGCATTAAGTTAAGTTGCTTAATGTATTTCCAATGACTTGTTATACCAACTTCAGAATGTAAAATATATTGGAAACATGCACCATTATCTATTTCTCTGTACACATATGCATCCTATCTTATCTCTGTCTATAAACAAAGGCTGATACTTAAGACCCGATTATATCAATCTCTCGGCTCAGGTGAGATGATCTAAAATTATCCTTCAACACTGCGAGATCCCTGATGAAATTCTAAAAGGGCGGATTGTGCTATACTTCTCTAAGGGGTGTTCCCTGCATTTCTGCATATGAAAGAGTCGAGTCCAATGCAACATAGCACTGCAAAACATGAGAACTTCTGCATGTACACTTTGTGCTTTGTGTTTTATATTACTTTACGCTTCATATTAAGTTCTGTTACATTTAAACTTTACACTTTCTCTTGTGTGTTTTATTTTGTATACAGCAGTGCATTTAGGATTGTGATTTTACAAATTCTGATTATGCTTTGACAGTTTGTCAAATAATTTGTATATTTATGTGCAAATTTTACAAATTACATTGCACTTTGTATTTCTTCTATTAAAAATAAAACTGAAAAACTGACAGCTTCAGTTTCTTAGAGAACTTCACATTATTTTTTATGAGCTAGATAAGCAAAGTTTGGAGATACACTATAATGCAGATTTCACTAAAGGTGAACTCACTAAATTCTTTAAGAAAAAAAAGGGTGTAACCTGGAAAACCCAGAGAGATGAGGTACTTTCCATAGAAAGTAATAAGGCTCTCTGAGATATCTCACAGGGGAGATATACATTAATAGATGAACACCTGGACTGATAAGGTCTCTGTTTGCAGTACATATTGGTAAAACTGAAATTATTTAATTACAGTTCAACTTGCTTTTGCATTAGTATGTATTACTTTTCTGTCAGTTAAATAAGTGTATTGTGAATTTTGAGCTTTACCTGTGTACAGCTGGCAAGATAATTCTGAGAGACTGGCTTGTATAAAATGCGTACAGCATTTTATAAGACTTGGGACAGAGCTTCAGACATACCTTGGGGACTCTCTTGTTCAACCCAGTGAGCTCCCCTTGTCCTCCAACTTGCTAAAGCTGTGTTTTATTTTATAATGTTTTTGCAATGTAACTTGTAAAAGATGTAAAGAAATATGCACAATTTGATGCCAATTTGTTAAATAGAGAAACTTTCAAATCAAAATCAGAATTTGTGAAATCACACTGCTAGACCTAAATCTTAATGTATTAACATATAAAATAGTTTCAACAAGTAACTTATTTGGTTGGTCATTTTTTCCAAGAGGCTGGTCTACAGCACTTATATTTTTATTTCTTTCTAATGACACGGTGAGTCCACGGATCATCTAATTACTATTGGGAATATCACTCCTGCCCATCAGAATTTTGTAATTTTGTACTTTATTTTTTAATTCTGGTAGAAATGGACCAAGGCTCTCCCTTTTTGTTCCTCATGTGTTGAGAGAACATTAAATTTCAGGGATAAACTTTTTGAGCCAACATTGTCTAAGACGGATGCTGTCCAGGAGTCTTCTGACAATATTCAAGATATGCTGCAGTGTTCTCAGGTGTCCCAAATATTATTGTCCACTAAAACAGTGCCCTGTGCTTCCTCTCAAGCTCCGTCTGGATTGTCCTTGCAAGACATTGCTTCCCTCATGTCTAATGCAGTTTCTGATACATTGTCTGCTTTTCCCATGCTGCAGGGAAAGCGCAAGAGGAAATGTAAAGAATCAGTGAGTAAGGTTTCTGACACGGTTGTGGCTATTCCGAATGTTCCCTCCCAAAAGTCTTAGGAGGATGATACTTTGGTAGCATCTGAGGGTGAAATCTCAGACTCAGTCAGTATAGTTCCTTCCTCTGATGCTGAAGTTGTATCCTTCAGGTTTAAGCTAGAACACCTCGGTTTATTACTCAAGGAGGTTTTGGATACCTTAGACGACTGACACTGTCGTTGTCAACCCTAAGAAGTCTAGTAAACTTAACAAGTATTTTGATGTACCTTCCATGGTGGAGTGTTTTCCTGTACCAGATCGGGCTATAGAGATTATTGCTATGGAATGGGAGAGACCGGGTATCCCTTTTTCTCCATCCCCTATTTCTCTTGTTAAGTGTATTCAGTCCACGGGTCATCCATTTCTTATGGGATATTCTCCTTCCCAACAGGAAGTTGCAAGAGGATCACCCAAGCAGAGCTGCTATATAGCTCCTCCCCTCACATGTCATACCCAGTCATTCTCTTGCAAGTCTCAACATAGTAGGAAGGCTGTGAGAGGAGTGTGGAGTTTTTATACTTAATTATTTCTTCAATCAAAAGTTTGTTATTTTAAATGGCACCGGAGTGTGCTGTTTTTCTCTCAGGCAGTATTTAGAAGAAGAACCTGCCTGCGTTTTCTATGATCTTAGCAGAAGTAACTAAGATCCACTGGCTGTTCTCGCACATTCTGAGGATTGGGGTAACTTCAGAAAAGGGAATAGCATGCGGGGTCCCCTGCAAACGAGGTATGTGCAGTAAAATATTTTTCTAAGGAATGGAATTGACTAAGAAAATACTGCTGATACCGATGTAATGTAAGTACAGCCTTAAATGCAGTAGTAGCGACTGGTATCAGGCTGATGAGTGTATGTGCAGTAAAGTAATTTTCTAAGGAATGGAATTTGACTAAGAAAATGCTGTTAATACTGAAGTAATGTATGAGCCTTAACTGCAGTAGAAGCGACTGGTAGCAGGTTTATTAATAACACTACATAACCTTTAAAATGGATGTTAAAACGTTTACTGGCATGTTAATCGTTTTTTGTGAGGTACTTTGGTGATAAAACTTATTGGGGCATGATTTTTTCCACATGGCTAACATATATTTCTCCAACATAGGTGTGTCCGGTCCACGGCGTCATCCTTACTTGTGGGATATTCTCTTCCCCAACAGGAAATGGCAAAGAGCCCAGCAAAGCTGGTCACATGATCCCTCCTAGGCTCCGCCTACCCCAGTCATTCTCTTTGCCGTTGTACAGGCAACATCTCCACGGAGATGGCTTAGAGTTTTTTAGTGTTTAACTGTAGTTTTTATTATTCAATCAAGAGTTTGTTATTTTGAAATAGTGCTGGTATGTACTATTTACTCAGAAACAGAAAAGAGATGAAGATTTCTGTTTGTATGAGGAAAATGATTTTAGCAACCGTCACTAAAATCCATGGCTGTTCCACACAGGACTGTTGAGAGCAATTAACTTCAGTTGGGGGAACAGTGAGCAGTCTCTTGCTGCTTGAGGTATGACACATTCTAACAAGACGATGTAATGCTGGAAGCTGTCATTTTCCCTCTGGGATCCGGTAAGCCATGTTTATTACGATTGTAAATAAGGGCTTCAAAAAAGGGCTTATTAAGACTGTAGACTTTTTTTGGGCTAAATCGATTGATTATTTATTAACACATATTTAGCCTTGAGGAATCATTTTATCTGGGTATTTTGATATAATAATATCGGCAGGCACTGTTTTAGACACCTTATTCTTTAGGGGCTTTCCCAAAGCATAAGCAGAGCCTCATTTTCGCGCCGGTGTTGCGCACTTGTTTTTGAGAGGCATGGCATGCAGTCGCATGTGAGAGGAGCTCTGATACTTAGAAAAGACTTTCTGAAGGCGTCATTTGGTATCGTATTCCCCTTGGGGCTTGGTTGGGTCTCAGCAAAGCAGATACCAGGGACTGTAAAGGGGTTAAAGTTCAAAACGGCTCCGGTTCCGTTATTTTAAGGGTTAAAGCTTCCAAATTTGGTGTGCAATACTTTTAAGGCTTTAAGACACTGTGGTGAAAATTTGGTAAATTTTGAACAATTCCTTCATGTTTTTTCGCATTTGCAGTAATAAAGTGTGTTCAGTTTAAAATTTAAAGTGACAGTAACGGTTTTATTTTAAAACGTTTTTTGTACTTGTTATCAAGTTTATGCCTGTTTAACATGTCTGAACTACCAGATAGACTGTGTTCTGAATGTGGGGAAGCCAGAATTCCTATTCATTTAAATAAATGTGATTTATGTGACAATGACAATGATGCCCAAGATGATTCCTCAAGTGAGGGGAGTAAGCATGGTACTGCATCATTCCCTCCTTCGTCTACACGAGTCTTGCCCACTCAGGAGGCCCCTAGTACATCTAGCGCGCCAATACTCCTTACTATGCAACAATTAACGGCTGTAATGGATAATTCTGTCAAAAACATTTTAGCCAAAATGAACACTTATCAGCGTAAGCGCGACTGCTCTGTTTTAGATACTGAAGAGCATGACGACGCTGATATTAATATTTCTGAAGGGCCCCTAACTCAGTCTGATGGGGCCAGGGAGGTTTTGTCTGAGGGAGAAATTACTGATTCAGGGAACATTTCTCAACAAGCTGAACCTGATGTGATTGCATTTAAATTTAAGTTGGAACATCTCCGCATTCTGCTTAAGGAGGTATTATCCACCCTGGATGATTGTGACAAGTTGGTCATCCCAGAGAAACTATGTAAAATGGACAAGTTCCTAGAGGTGCCGGGGCTCCCAGAAGCTTTTCCTATACCCAAGCGGGTGGCGGACATTGTTAATAAAGAATGGGAAAGGCCCGGTATTCCTTTCGTCCCTCCCCCCATATTTAAAAAATTGTTTCCTATGGTCGACCCCAGAAAGGACTTATGGCAGACAGTCCCCAAGGTCGAGGGAGCGGTTTCCACTTTAAACAAACGCACCACTATACCCATAGAGGATAGTTGTGCTTTCAAAGATCCTATGGATAAAAAATTAGAAGGTTTGCTTAAAAAGATGTTTGTTCAGCAGGGTTACCTTCTACAACCAATTTCATGCATTGTCCCTGTCGCTACAGCCGCATGTTTCTGGTTCGATGAGCTGATAAAGGCGGTCGACAGTGATTCTCCTCCTTATGAGGAGATTAAGGACAGAATCAATGCTCTCAAATTGGCTAATTCTTTCACCCTAGACGCCACTTTGCAATTGGCTAGGTTAGCGGCTAAGAATTCTGGGTTTGCTATTGTGGCGCGCAGAGCGCTTTGGTTGAAATCTTGGTCGGCTGATGCGTCTTCCAAGAACAAGCTACTTAACATTCCTTTCAAGGGGAAAACGCTGTTTGGCCCTGACTTGAAAGAGATTATCTCGGATATCACTGGGGGTAAGGGCCACGCCCTTCCTCAGGATCGGCCTTTCAAGGCAAAAAATAAACCTAATTTTCGTCCCTTTCGTAGAAACGGACCAGCCCAAAGTGCTACGTCCTCTAAGCAAGAGGGTAATACTTCTCAAGCCAAGCCAGCTTGGAGACCAATGCAAGGCTGGAACAAGGGAAAGCAGGCCAAGAAACCTGCCACTGCTACCAAGACAGCATGAAATGTTGGCCCCCGATCCGGGACCGGATCTGGTGGGGGGCAGACTCTCTCTCTTCGCTCAGGCTTGGGCAAGAGATGTTCTGGATCCTTGGGCGCTAGAAATAGTCTCCCAAGGTTATCTTCTGGAATTCAAGGGGCTTCCCCCAAGGGGGAGGTTCCACAGGTCTCAGTTGTCTTCAGACCACATAAAAAGACAGGCATTCTTACATTGTGTAGAAGACCTGTTAAAAATGGGAGTGATTCGTCCTGTTCCATTAAGAGAACAAGGGATGGGGTTCTACTCCAATCTGTTCATAGTTCCCAAAAAAGAGGGAACGTTCAGACCAATCTTAGATCTCAAGATCTTAAACAAGTTCCTCAAGGTTCCATCGTTCAAGATGGAAACCATTCGAACTATTCTTCCTTCCATCCAGGAAGGTCAATTCATGACCACGGTGGATTTAAAGGATGCGTATCTACATATTCCTATCCACAAGGAACATCATCGGTTCCTAAGGTTCGCATTCCTGGACAAGCATTACCAGTTTGTGGCGCTTCCTTTCGGATTAGCCACTGCTCCAAGGATTTTCACAAAGGTACTAGGGTCCCTTCTAGCTGTGCTAAGACCAAGGGGCATTGCTGTAGTACCTTACCTGGACGACATTCTGATTCAAGCGTCGTCCCTTCCTCAAGCAAAGGCTCACACGGACATAGTCCTGGCCTTTCTCAGATCTCACGGATGGTAAGTGAACGTGGAAAAGAGTTCTCTATCTCCGTCAACAAGGGTTCCCTTCTTGGGAACAATAATAGACTCCTTAGAAATGAGGATATTTCTGACAGAGGCCAGAAAAACAAAGCTTCTAGACTCTTGTCGGATACTTCATTCCGTTCCTCTTCCTTCCATAGCTCAGTGCATGGAAGTGATCGGGTTGATGGTAGCGGCAATGGACATAGTTCCTTTTGCGCGCATTCATCTAAGACCATTACAACTGTGCATGCTCAGTCAGTGGAATGGGGATTATACAGACTTGTCTCCGAAGATACAAGTAAATCAGAGGACCAGAGACTCACTCCGTTGGTGGCTGTCCCTGGACAACCTGTCACAAGGGATGACATTCCGCAGACCAGAGTGGGTCATTGTCACGACCGACGCCAGTCTGATGGGCTGGGGCGCGGTCTGGGGATCCCTGAAAGCTCAGGGTCTTTGGTCTCGGGAAGAATCTCTTCTACCGATAAATATTCTGGAACTGAGAGCGATATTCAATGCTCTCAAGGCTTGGCCTCAGCTAGCGAGGGCCAAGTTCATACGGTTTCAATCAGACAACATGACAACTGTTGCGTACATCAACCATCAGGGGGGAACAAGGAGTTCCCTAGCGATGGAAGAAGTGACCAAAATCATTCTATGGGCGGAGTCTCACTCCTGCCACCTGTCCGCTATCCACATCCCAGGAGTGGAAAATTGGGAAGCGGATTTTCTGAGTCGTCAGACATTGCATCCGGGGGAGTGGGAACTCCATCCGGAAATCTTTGCCCAAGTCACTCAGCTGTGGGGCATTCCAGACATGGATCTGATGGCCTCTCGTCAGAACTTCAAAGTTCCTTGCTACGGGTCCAGATCCAGGGATCCCAAGGCGGCTCTAGTGGATGCACTAGTAGCACCTTGGACCTTCAAACTAGCTTATGTGTTCCCGCCGTTTCCTCTCATCCCCAGGCTGGTAGCCAGGATCAATCAGGAGAGGGCGTCGGTGATCTTGATAGCTCCTGCGTGGCCACGCAGGACTTGGTATGCAGATCTGGTGAATATGTCATCGGCTCCACCTTGGAAGCTACCTTTGAGACGAGACCTTCTTGTTCAGGGTCCGTTCGAACATCCGAACCTGGTTTCACTCCAGCTGACTGCTTGGAGATTGAACGCTTGATCTTATCGAAGCGAGGGTTCTCAGATTCTGTTATCGATACTCTTGTTCAGGCCAGAAAGCCTGTAACTAGAAAGATTTACCACAAAATTTGGAAAAAATATATCTGTTGGTGTGAATCTAAAGGATTCCCTTGGGACAAGGTTAAGATTCCTAAGATTCTATCCTTCCTTCAAGAAGGATTGGAAAAAGGATTATCTGCAAGTTCCCTGAAGGGACAGATTTCTGCCTTGTCTGTGTTACTTCACAAAAAGCTGGCAGCTGTGCCAGATGTTCAAGCCTTTGTTCAGGCTCTGGTTAGAATTAAGCCTGTTTACAAACCTTTGACTCCTCCTTGGAGTCTCAATTTAGTTCTTTCAGTTCTTCAGGGGGTTCCGTTTGAACCCTTACATTCCGTTGATATTAAGTTATTATCTTGGAAAGTTTTGTTTTTAGTTGCAATTTCTTCTGCTAGAAGAGTTTCAGAATTATCTGCTCTGCAGTGTTCTCCTCCTTATCTGGTGTTCCATGCAGATAAGGTGGTTTTACGTACTAAACCTGGGTTTCTTCCAAAAGTTGTTTCTAACAAAAACATTAACCAGGAGATTATCGTACCTTCTCTGTGTCCGAAACCAGTTTCAAAGAAGGAACGTTTGTTGCACAATTTGGATGTTGTTCGCGCTCTAAAATTCTATTTAGATGCTACAAAGGATTTTAGACAAACATCTTCCTTGTTTGTTGTTTATTCCGGTAAAAGGAGAGGTCAAAAAGCAACTTCTACCTCTCTCTCTTTTTGGATTAAAAGCATCATCAGATTGGCTTACGAGACTGCCGGACGGCAGCCTCCCGAAAGAATCACAGCTCATTCCACTAGGGCTGTGGCTTCCACATGGGCCTTCAAGAACGAGGCTTCTGTTGATCAGATATGTAGGGCAGCGACTTGGTCTTCACTGCACACTTTTACCAAATTTTACAAGTTTGATACTTTTGCTTCTTCTGAGGCTATTTTTGGGAGAAAGGTTTTGCAAACCGTGGTGCCTTCCATTTAGGTGACCTGATTTGCTCCCTCCCTTCATCCGTGTCCTAAAGCTTTGGTATTGGTTCCCACAAGTAAGGATGACGCCGTGGACCGGACACACCTATGTTGGAGAAAACAGAATTTATGTTTACCTGATAAATTACTTTCTCCAACGGTGTGTCCGGTCCACGGCCCGCCCTGGTTTTTTTAATCAGGTCTGATAATTTATTTTCTTTAACTACAGTCACCACGGTACCATATGGTTTCTCCTATGCAAATATTCCTCCTTAACGTCGGTCGAATGACTGGGGTAGGCGGAGCCTAGGAGGGATCATGTGACCAGCTTTGCTGGGCTCTTTGCCATTTCCTGTTGGGGAAGAGAATATCCCACAAGTAAGGATGACGCCGTGGACCGGACACACCGTTGGAGAAAGTAATTTATCAGGTAAACATAAATTCTGTTTTATGCATAGAAACAGTTAACTGAGGTTTCCCACTGTTGTAATATGAGTGGGAGGGGCCTATTTTAGCGCTTTTTGGCGCAGTAAAAATTCAGTCACAGTCTTCCTGATTCTTCCTCCATGATCCAGGACGTCTCTAGAGAGCTCAGGGGTCTTCAAAATTCATTTTGAGGGAGGTAATCAGTCACAGCAGACCTGTGACAGTGTGTTTGACTGTAATAAAAACGTTAATTGTTAAATTGATTATCCGTTTTGGGTATTAAGGGGTTAATCATCCATTTGCTGGTGGGTGCAATCCTTTGCTAATTTAATACATTTACTGTGAAAATTTGGTTGCTATAACTGATTTGGTTCATTGTTATTTCAACTGTGACAGTTTTTTTGTGCTTCTTAAAGGCGCAGTAGCGTTTTTTATATTGCTTGTAAATTTATTTGAAAGTATTTTCCAAGCTTGCTAGTCTCATTGCTAGTCTGTTTAAACATGTCTGACACAGATGAATCTGTTTGTTCACTATGTTTGAAGGCCAATGTGGAGCCCCATAGAAATATGTGTACTAAATGCATTGATGTCACTTTAAATAAAAGTCAGTCTTTACCTGTAAAGAAATTATCACCAGACAACGAGGGGGAAGTTAGGCCAACTAACTCTCCTCACGTGTTAGTACCTTTGCCTCCCGCTCAGGAGGCGCGTGATATTGTGGCGCCAAGTACATCAGAGAGGCCCATACAAATCACTTTGCAAGACATGGCTACTGTTATGACAGAAGAATTATCTAAATTGCCAGAATTAAGAGGCAAGCGCGATAGCTCTGGGTTAAGGACAGAGCGCGCTGATGATGTGAGAGCCATGTCCGATACTGCGTCACAATTTGCAGAACATGAGGACGGAGAGCTTCATTCTGTGGGTGACAGATCTGATCCAGGGAGACCGGATTCAGAGATTTCTAATTTTAAATTTAAGCTTTGAGAACCTCCGTGTATTGCTAGGGGAGGTATTAGCGGCTCTGAATGATTGTAACACGGTTGCAATTCCAGAGAAATTATGTAGGCTGGATAGATACTATGCGGTGCCGGTGTGTACTGACGTTTTTCCTATACCTAAAAGGCTTACAGAGATTATTAGCAAGGAGTGGGATAGACCCGGTGTGCCCTTTTCCCCTCCTCCTATATTTAGGAAAAGGTTTCCAATAGACGCCACCACACGAAACTTATGGCAGACGGTCCCTAAGGTGGAGGGAGCAGTTTCTACTTTAGCTAAGCGTACCACTATCCCGGTGGAGGATAGTTGTGCTTTTTCGGATCCAATGGATAAAAAATTAGAAGGTTACCTTAAGAAAATGTTTGTTCAACAAGGTTTTATCTTACAGCCCCTTGCATGCATTGCACCTGTTACTGCTGCTGCAGCATTCTGGTTTGAGTTTCTGGAAGAGGCCATTCACACAGCTCCATTGGATGAGATTATGGACAAGCTTAAAGCACTTAAGCTAGCTAACGCATTTGTTTCTGATGCCGTCGTACATTTAACCAAACTAACGGCTATGAACTCCGGATTCGCCATCCAGGCGCGCAGAGCGCTATGGCTTAAATCCTGGTCAGCTGACGTGACTAATAAATCTAAATTGCTTAATATTCCTTTCAAAGGGCAGACCTTATTCGGGCCCGGCTTGAAAGAAATTATTGCTGACATTACTGGAGGTAAGGGTCATACTCTTCCTCAGGACAGGGCCAAATCAAAGGCCAAACAGTCTAATTTTCGTGCCTTTCGTAACTTCAAGGCAGGAGCAGCATCAACTTCCTCCGCCCCAAAACAGGAAGGAACTGTTGCTCGTTACAGACAGGGCTGGAAAGCTAACCAGTCCTGGAACAAGGGCAAGCAGGCCAGAAAACCTACTTCTGCCCCTAAGACAGCATGAAGAGAGGGCCCCCTATCCGGAAAAGGATCTAGTGGGGGGCAGACTTTCTCTCTTCGCCCAGGCTTGGGCAAGAGATGTCCAGGATCCCTGGGCGTTGGAGATCATATCTCAGGGATATCTTCTGGACTTCAAAGCTTCTCCTCCACAAGGGAGATTTCATCTTTCAAGGTTATCAGCAAACCAAATAAAGAAAGAGGCGTTTCTACGCTGTGTACAGGACCTCTTACTAATGGGGGTGATCCACCCAGTTCCGCGGACGGAACAAGGGCAAGGATTTTACTCAAATCTGTTTGTGGTTCCCAAGAAAGAGGGAACCTTCAAACCAATCTTGGACCTAAAAATCTTAAACAAATTCCTAAGGGTTCCATCATTCAAAATGGAAACTATTCGAACCATCCTACCCATGATCCAAGAGGGTCAGTATATGACCACAGTGGACTTAAAGGATGCCTACCTTCACATACCGATTCACAAAGATCATTATCGGTACCTAAGATTTGCCTTTCTAGACAGGCATTACCAATTTGTAGCTCTTCCCTTCGGGTTAGCTACGGCCCCGAGAATTTTTACAAAGGTTCTGGGCTCACTTCTGGCGGTGCTAAGACCGCGAGGCATAGTGGTGGCTCCGTACCTAGACGACATTCTGATACAAGCGTCAAGTTTTCAAATTGCCAAGTCTCATACAGAGATAGTTCTGGCATTTCTGAGGTCGCATGGGTGGAAGGTGAACGTGGAAAAGAGTTCTCTATTACCACTCACAAGGGTTCCCTTCCTAGGGACTCTTATAGATTCTATAGAGATGAAAATTTACCTGACGGAGTCCAGGTTATCAAAACTTCTAAATGCTTGCCGTGCCCTTCATTCCATTCCACACCCGTCAGTAGCTCAGTGCATGGAAGTAATCGGCTTAATGGTAGCGGCAATGGACATAGTACCATTTGCGCGCCTGCATCTCAGACCGCTGCAATTATGCATGCTAAGTCAGTGGAATGGGGATTACTCAGATTTGTCCCCTCTACTGAATCTGGATCAAGAGACCAGAGATTTTCTTCTCTGGTGGCTTTCTCGAGTCCATCTGTCCAGGGGTATGACCTTTCGCAGGCCAGATTGGACGATTGTAACAACAGATGCCAGCCTTCTAGGTTGGGGCGCAGTCTGGAACTCCCTGAAGGCTCAGGGATTGTGGACTCAGGAGGAGAAACTCCTCCCAATAAATATTCTGGAATTAAGAGCAATATTCAATGCTCTTCTAGCTTGGCCTCAGTTAGCGACACTGGGGTTCATCAGATTTCAGTCGGACAACATCACGACTGTGGCTTACATCAACCATCAAGGGGGAACCAGGAGTTCCCTAGCGATGTTAGAAGTCTCAAAGATAATTCGCTGGGCAGAGTCTCACTCTTGCCACCTGTCAGCGATCTATAGCCCAGGCGTGGAGAACTGGGAGGCGGATTTTCTAAGTCTCCAGACTTTTCATCCGGGGGAGTGGGAACTTCATCCGGAGGTCTTCGCTCAACTGATTCATCGTTGGGGCAAACCAGAACTGGATCTCATGGCGTCTCGCCAGAACGCCAAACTTCCTTGTTACGGATCCAGGTCCAGGGACCCGGGAGCGGCGCTGATAGATGCTCTAGCAGCCCCTTGGGTTTTCAACATGGCTTATGTTTTTCCACCATTTCCGCTGCTTCCTCGGCTGATTGCCAAGATCAAACAGGAGAGAGCATCGGTGATTCTGATAGCGCCTGCGTGGCCACGCAGGACCTGGTATGCAGACCTAGTGGACATGTCGTCCTGTCCACTATGGTCTCTGCCTCTGAGGCAGGACCTTCTAATTCAGGGTCCTTTCAACCATCCAAATCTAATTTCTCTGAGGCTGACTGCATGGAGATTGAACGCTTGATTCTATCAAAGCGTGGCTTCTCGGAGTCGGTTATTGATACCTTAATACAGGCTCGGAAACCTGTTACCAGAAAAATTTACCATAAGATATGGCGTAAATATTTATATTGGTGCGAATCCAAGAGTTACTCATGGAGTAAGGTTAGGATTCCTAGGATATTGTCTTTTTTACAAGAGGGTTTAGAAAAGGGTTTATCTGCTAGTTCGTTAAAGGGACAGATTTCTGCTCGGTCTATTCTTCTACACAAACGTCTGGCAGAAGTTCCAGACGTTCAGGCTTTTTGTCAGGCTTTAGCTAGGATTAAGCCTGTGTTTAAGACTGTTGCTCCGCCGTGGAGCTTAAACTTAGTTCTTAAAGTTCTTCAAGGTGTTCCGTTTGAACCCCTTCATTCCATTGATATTAAGCTGTTATCTTGGAAAGTTCTGTTTTTGATGGCTATTTCCTCGGCTCGAAGAGTCTCTGAGTTATCTGCCTTACATTGTGATTCTCCTTATCTGATTTTCCATTCAGACAAGGTAGTTCTGCGTACTAAACCTGGGTTCTTACCTAAGGTAGTTTCTAACAGGAATATCAATCAAGAGATTGTTGTTCCATCATTGTGTCCTAACCCTTCTTCAAAGAAGGAACGACTTTTGCATAATCTGGACGTAGTCCGTGCCCTGAAGTTCTATTTACAGGCAACTAAAGATTTTCGTCAAACTTCTTCCCTGTTTGTCGTTTACTCTGGACAGAGGAGAGGTCAAAAAGCTTTGGCTACCTCTCTCTCCTTTTGGCTTCGTAGCATAATACGTTTAGCCTATGAGACTGCTGGACAGCAGCCCCCTGAAAGAATTGCAGCTCATTCCACTAGAGCTGTGGCTTCCACCTGGGCCTTTAAAAATGAGGCCTCTGTTGAACAGATTTGCAAGGCTGCGACTTGGTCTTCGGTCCATACCTTTTCAAAATTTTACAAATTTGACACTTTTGCTTCTTCGGAGGCTGTTTTTGGGAGAAAGGTTCTACAGGCAGTGGTTCCTTCCGTTTAAAGTTCCTGCCTTGTCCCTCCCATCATCCATGTACTTTAGCTTTGGTATTGGTATCCCATAAGTAATGGATGACCCGTGGACTGAATACACTTAACAAGAGAAAACATAATTTATGCTTACCTGATAAATTTATTTCTCTTGTAGTGTATTCAGTCCACGGCCCGCCCTGTCTTTTTAAGGCAGATCTAAATTTTAATTAAAACTCCAGTCACCACTGCACCCTATGATTTCTCCTTTCTTGTCTTGTTTCGGTCGAATGACTGGATATGACATGTGAGGGGAGGAGCTATATAGCAGCTCTGCTTGGCTGATCCTCTTGCAACTTCCTGTTGGGAAGGAGAATATCCCATAAGTAATGGATGACCCGTGGACTGAATACACTACAAGAGAAATAAATTTATCAGGTAAGCATAAATTATGTTTTCTCCAACATTGGTGTGTCCGGTCCACGGCGTCATCCTTACTTGTGGGAATATCTCCTCCCCAACAGGAAATGGCAAAGAGTCCCAGCAAAGCTGTCCATATAGTCCCTCCTAGGCTCCGCCCACCCCAGTCATTCTCTTTGCCGTTGCACAGGCAACATCTCCACGGAGATGGTTAAGAGTATGTGGTGTTAAGTTGTAGTTTTTTATTCTACTATCAAGAGTTTGTTATTTTAAAATAGTGCTGGTATGTACTATTTACTCTGAAACAGAAAAAGATGAAGAGTTCTGTTTGTGAGAGGAAGATGATTTTAGCAGACAGTAACTAAAATCGATTGCTGTTTCCACATAGGACTGTTGAGATGAAGTAACTTCAGTTGGGGGAAACAGTTAGCAGACTTTTCTGCTTAAGGTATGACTAGTCATATTTCTAACAAGACTGTGTAATGCTGGAAGGCTGTCATTTCCCCTCATGGGGACCGGTAAGCCATTTTCTTAGTCTCAAGCAGAATAAAGGGCTTAATATGGGCTATAAAACTGGTAGACACTTTTATGGGCAAATCGATTGCTTTATTTGGGCATTTTATACATGTTTATGCTTGTAATTCACACTTATAAGCTTGGGGAACGTTTTTTAACGTCAGGCACTGTGTTAGACACCTTTCCTGTCAGGAAGGGCCTTCCCAGTTGTAGGCTGATCCTCATTTTCGCACCATTACTGCGCAGTTACTTTTGAGAGCAAGACATGCAGATGCATGTGTGAGGATCTGAAAGTAGTTGGAAAAGTTCCTAGAAGGCTTCATTTGGTATCGTATTCCCCCCTGGGTTTGGTAAAGTCGCAGCAAAGGCTGTAGCTGAGACTGTAGAGGGGTTAAAACTGTAACCGGCTCCGGTTTCTTTATTTTAAGGGTTAAAGCTCTGAAAATTGGTGTGTAATACTTTGAATGCTTTAAGACACTGTGGTGAAAATTTGAACAATTCCTTCATACTTTTTCACTTATTCAGTAATAAAGTGTGCACTGTTTAAAATTTAAAGAGACAGTAACGTTTTTGTTTTAAATAGTTTTTGTACTTTATTGACAAGTTTAAGCCTGTTTAACGTCTGTACCTTCAGATAAGCTATGTTCTATATGTATGAAAGTCAATGTGTCTCCCCCTTCAAAATTGTGTGATAATTGTGCCATAGCGTCCAAACAAAGTAAGGACAGTACTGCCACAAATAGTAAAGTTGCCCAAGATGATTCATCAGATGAAGGGAGTAGACACAGTTCTACATCATCTCCTTCTGTGTCTATACCAGTTTTGCCCACGCAGGAGGCCCCTAGTACTTCTAGCGCGCCAATGCTTATTACTATGCAACAATTGACGGCTGTAATGGATAACTCCATAGCAAATATTTTATCCAAAATGCCTGCATATCAGAAAGCGCGATTGCTCTGTTTTAAACACTGAAGAGCAGGAGGGCGCTGATGATGCTGATGATAATTGCTCTGTCATACCCTCACACCAATCTGAAGGGGCCATGAGGGAGGTTTTGTCAGATGGGGAAATTTCAGATTCAGGTAGAATTTCTCAACAGGCTGATCCTGATGTTGTGACATTTAAATTTAAATTAGAGCATCTCCGGGGGTTCCGGTGCACCCCGACGCTTTCCCTATACCCAAGCGGGTGGCGGAACTAGTGAATAAGGAGTGGGAGAAGCCGGCATACCTTTTGTCCCCCCTCCTATATTTAAGAAATTATTTGCTATGGTCGACCCCAGAAAGGACTTATGGCAGACAGTCCCTAAGGTCGAGGGGGCAGTTTTCTACTCTAAACAAGCGCACTACTATCCCTATCGAGGATAATTGTGCTTTCAAAGATCCTATAGATAAAAAATTGGAGGGTTTGCTTAAAAAGATTTTTGTACAGCAAGGTTACCTCCTGCAACCCATTTCGTGCATTGTTCCTGTCACTGCAGCAGCGTGGTTCTGGTTCGAGGAACTAGAAAAGTCGCTCAGTAGAGAGACTCCGTATGAGGAGTTTATGGACAGAGTTCACGCACTCAAGTTGGCTAATTCTTTTATTTTAGATCCCGCTTTGCAATTAGCTAGATCAGCGGCGAAAAATTTAGGGTTTGCAATTGTGGTGCGCAGAGCGCTTTGGCTAAAGTCTTGGTCAGCGGATGTATCTTCCAAGACAAAATTGCTTAATATCCCCTTCAAGGGTAAGACTCTCTTTGGGCCAGAATTGAAAGAGATTATTTCAGACATCACTGGGGGAAAGGGCCACGCCCTCCCACAAGATAGGCCTTTCAAAGCCAAGAATAAGTCTAATTTTCGTTCCTTTCGCAATTTCAGGAACGGACCGGCCTCTAACTCTGCATCCTCTAAACAAGAGGGTAATGCTTCTCAAACCAAACCAGCCTGGAAACCGATGCAAGGCTGGAACAAGGGTAAGCAGGCCAAGAAGCCTGCTGCTGCTAACAAAACAGCATGAAGGAGTAGCCCCCGATCTGGGACCGGATCTAGTAGGGGGCAGACTCTCTCTCTTTGCTCAGGCTTGGGCAAGAGATGTTCAGGATCCCTGGAGACTAGAAATAGTTTCTCAGGGTTATCTTCTGGAATTCAAGGAACTACCCCCAAGGGGAAGGTTCCACATGTCTCACTTATCCTCAAACCAAATAAAGAGACAGGCATTCTTACATTGTGTAGAAGACCTGTTAAAGATGGGAGTGATACACCCAGTTCCAACGGCGGAACAAGGAATGGGATTTTACTCAAATCTGTAGTTCCCAAAAAAGAGGGAACTTTCAGACCAATTCTGGATTTAAAGATCCTAAACAAATTTCTCAGAGTACCATCGTTCAAAATGGAAACCATTCGAATGATTCTACCCACAATCCAGGAAGGTCAATTTATGACTACCGTGGATCTAAAGGATGCGTATCTACATATTCCTATCCACAAAGAACATCATCAGTTCCTAAGGTTCGCCTTTCTGGACAAACATTACCAGTTTGTGGCCCTCCCATTCGGGTTAGCCACTGCTCCAAGGATTTTCACAAAGGTACTCGGTTCCCTTCTAGCGTTTCTAAGACCAAGGGGCATTGCAGTGGCACCTTACTTGGACGACATTCTGATACAAGCGTCGTCTCTTTCAAAGGCAAAGGCTCACACAGACATCGTTCTGGCCTTTCTCAGATCTCACGGATGGAAAGTGAACATAGAAAAGAGTTCCCTGTCTCCGTCGACAAGAGTTCCTTTCTTGGGGACAATAATAGATTCTTTAGAAATGAAGATTTTCCTGACAGATGTCAGAAAGTCGAAGCTTCTAAACGCTTGTCAAGTTCTTCACTCTGTTCCACGACCTTCCATAGCTCAGTGCATGGAAGTAGTAGGGTTGATGGTTGCAGCAATGGACATAGTTCCTTTTGCGCGAATTCATCTAAGACCATTACAACTGTGCATGCTGAAACAGTGGAATGGGGACTATACAGACTTGTCTCCAGTGATTCAAGTAGATCAGAAGACCAGAGACTCACTCCGTTGGTGGCTAACCCTGGACCACCTGTCCTAGGGAATGAGCTTCCGCAGACCAGAGTGGGTCATCGTCACGACCGACGCCAGTCTAATGGGCTGGGGCGCGGTCTGGGAATCCCTGAAAGCTCAGGGACTATGGTCTCGGGAAGAGTCTCTTCTCCCGATAAACATTCTGGAACTGAGAGCGATATTCAATGCTCTCAGGGCTTGGCCTCAACTAGCAAAGGCCAGATTCATAAGATTCCAATCAGACAACATGACGACTGTTGCTTATATCAATCATCAGGGGGGAACAAGGAGTTCCCTGGCGATGAAAGAAGTGACCAAAATAATAAAATGGGCGGAGGATCACTCCTGCCACCTATCTGCGATCCACATCCCAGGTGTGGAAAACTGGGAGGCGGATTATCTGAGTCGTCAAACATTCCATCCGGGGGAGTGGGAACTCCACCCGGAGATCTTTGCCCAGTTGACTCAATTATGGGGCATCCCAGATATGGATCTGATGGCGTCTCGTCAGAACTTCAAGGTTCCTTGCTACGGGTCCAGATCCAGGGATCCCAAGGCGACTCTAGTGGATGCACTAGTAGCGCCTTGGACCTTCAACCTAGCCTATGTGTTTCCACCGTTTCCTCTCATTCCCAGGCTGGTAGCCAGGATCAAGCAGGAGTGGGCCTCGTGATCTTGATAGCTCCTGCGTGGCCACGCAGGACTTGGTATGCAGACCTGGTGAATATGTCATCGGTTCCACCATGGAAGCTACCTTTGAGACAGGATCTTCTTGTACAGGGTCCATTCGAACATCCAAATCTGTTCTCCCTCCAGCTGACGGCTTGGAAATTGAACGCTTGATTCTATCAAAGCGTGGGTTTTCAGATTCTGTGATAGATACTCTAGTTCAAGCCAGAAAACCGGTAACTAGAAAAATTTACCATAAAATATGGAAAAGATATATCTGCTGGTGTGAATCCAGGGGATTCTTATGGAATAAGATCAAAATCCCTAAAATCCTTTCCTTTCTACAAGAGGGTTTGGATAAAGGATTATCAGCGAGTTCTCTAAAGGGACAGATTTCTGCTTTATCTGTCTTATTACACCAACGACTGGCAGCTGTGCCAGATGTTCAAGCATTTGTTCAGGCTCTGGTTAGGATCAAGCCTGTTTACAGACCTTTGACTCCTCCCTGGAGTTTAAATCTAGTTCTTTCAGTTCTTCAAGGGGTTCCGTTTGAACCTCTACATTCCATAGATATTAAGTTGTTATCTTGGAAAGTTTTGTTTTTGGTTGCTATTTCTTCTGCTAGAAGAGTTTCTGAGTTATCTGCTCTGCAGTGTTCTCCGCCCTATCTGGTGTTCCATGCAGATAAGGTTGTTTTGCGTACTAAGCCTGGTTTTCTTCCAAAGTTTGTTTCTAATAAAAATATTAACCAGGAGATAGTTGTACCTTCTTTGTGTCCGAATCCAGTTTCAAAGAAGGAACGTTTGTCACACAATTTAGACGTAGTCCGTGCTCTAAAATTCTATTTAGAAGCTACAAAAGAGTTCAGACAAACTTCTTCTCTATTTGTCGTCTATTCTGGTAAAAGGAGAGGTCAAAAAGCGACTTCTACCTCTTTCCTTTTGGCTTAAAAGCATCATCCGATTGGCTTACGAGACTGCCGGACGGCAGCCTCCTGAAAGAATCACAGCTCACTCCACTAGGGCTGTGGCTTCCACATGGGCCTTCAAGAACGAGGCTTCTGTTGATCAGATATGTAAGGCAGCGACTTGGTCTTCACTGCACACTTTTGCCAAATTTTACAAATTTGATACTTTTGCTTCTTCAGAGGCTATTTTTGGGAGAAAGGTTTTGCAAGCTGTGGTGCCTTCTGTTTAGGTAACCTGATTTGCTCCCTCCCTTCATCCGTGTCCTAAAGCTTTGGTATTGGTTCCCACAAGTAAGGATGACGCCGTGGACCGGACACACCAATGTTGGAGAAAACAGAATTTATGCTTACCTGATAAATTACTTTCTCCAACGGTGTGTCCGGTCCACGGCCCGCCCTGGTTTTTTAATCAGGTTTGATTAATTATTTTCTCTAACTACAGTCACCACAGCACCCTATAGTTTCTCCTGTTTTTTCCTCCTGTCCGTCGGTCGAATGACTGGGGTCAACTAGGAGAGGGAGTCAGTGATCCTCATTGCACCGGTGTGGCCTCACAGGATCTGGTATGCAGACCTAGTGGAGATGTCTTCTCTCCCTCCTTGAAAACTTCCACTAAGGAAGGGCCGTCTACTTCAAGGGCCCTTCCTTCACCCAAATCTAGTTTCTCTGAAGCTGACTGCTTGGAGATTGAACGCTTAATTTTATCTAAGCGTGACTTTTTCGGAGTCGGTCATTGAGACCATGATTCAGGTTTGTAAGCCTGTTACCAGGAAGATTTGTTATAAGATATGGCGTAAATATCTGTATTGGTGTGAATCCAGAGGCTACTCTTGGAGTAGAGTTCAAATTCCTAAGTTTTATCTTTTCTCCAAGAAGGTTTGGAGAAGGGTTTATCAACAAGTTCTTTGAAGGGTCAAATATGGGCCTTGTCTATTTTGTTGCATAAACGTCTGGCGGATGTATCAGACGTACGATCGTTCTGTCAGGCCTTGATCAGAATTAGGCCTGTGTTTAAACCGGTTACTCCTGCCTGGAGTCTTAACCTTGTTCTTAAGGTTCTTCTTATAAGGAACGTCTGCTGCACAACCTAGGCATGGTGCGCGCTTTGAAATTCTATTTACAGGTGACCAAGGTTTTTCGTCAGTCTTCAGCTCTGTAGTTTTCTCTTGTAAATGTATGGGGCAGAAATCTATAGCTACTTCTCTTTCTTTGTGGCTAAAGAGTATAATTCGCTTGGCCTATGAAACTGCTGGGCAACAGCCTCCTGTGGAACAGATTTGCAAGACTGCAACTTGGTCCTCTCTAAACACTTTTTCAAAATTCTATAAATTTGATACTTTTGTCTCAGCTGAGGTTTCCTTTGGGAGAAAGGTTCTTCAAGCAGTGGTGCCTTCTTTTTTAGGTTCCCTGTCTTGTCCCTCCCTTATCTATGTCCTCTAGCTTGGGTATTGATTCCCAATAGTAATTAGATGATCCGAGGACTCACTGTGTCATTAGAAACAAAACACGGATCATCTAATTACTATTGGAAATATCACTCCTGCCCAGCAGGAGGCGGCAAAGAGCACCACAGCAAAGCTGTTAAATATCACCTCCCTTCCCTCCAACCCCAGTCATTCGACCGAAGTAAAGGAGAGAAAGGAAGCAACAAGGTGCAAAGGTGCCTGAGGTTTATAACGTAACAAAAATTCCTGTCCTCAAAAACAGGGAGGGCCATGGACTCACTGTGTTAAGAAAGAAATAAATTTATCAGGTAAGCAAAAATTTTTGTTTTTGAATATGCTTTGCTCCCTCATAGTTGTTAAACTCTGTGCTTAACTTTGTGTTGCTATATTGTTTATCTTTATGCAGTTATGTCAAGTACATTGGCAGTATTAGGCATTTTTTTTTAGTATATTCCATTATGCATGTATGGGTAGCATGTAAGCCTATTAAGGGACCACTTTATTTACCAATAATTGATGCTGCCGTATAACTTTAATATACAGCACGGCATGGTTATATTCTGTGACAGTCATTTGTATCTTGATGTGACTAAGTCTTATGTTTATAAATGTCTGTTTGTACCAGTTTATTACTGTTTATACAGTGAGTTTAAAATGCATGATTTGTGCCCACTTATTTCTTTGTTTCATTTTACATGTTCCCTATTGTATCATTGCTTAAAGTTTGTGTATTTACTATAAGGATTGTTTTACTTTTACAGGGAAGAGCAGAAATCAATACTCTTGTTCTTGTTTTCTGTATTTGTGGTCAGTTGATACTCCCCTGTCCTATGTTACACATGGTGCCAAAATATATTGTATTTCCCTAATGCTGAAAATGTTAAATACTAAATAGACTGATTTATATTTGACTAATATCTGCCATGGCCTTATACCTTTTCCATCTGTGGTTGTTTTCTACCTAGAGGCTACTTATGCCTGTAGACAAATTTTACTTATGACATTAGCTTTATGCAGTTTTATTTGCAGTTAATCACTGTAGCTTTTAAATTTCATATATTAATTATATAATATAATAGTTTCTGACCAGGGCTGAATCTGTCAGATGCATTGAGCTTTAGTTGTTTATTTTAGTGTAGTGTTTATATTACTGTGCCACGTTAGCCCTGGCTATCCTTCTGTTTACATACTGAGCTGTTTCTATAGATGTAGAGTGCAATCATAGAACCACGGATACGTTTTGGCCCTTTATCGGGAAATAAGCATTAGGGTATAGTAGTCTTGCTCCTGAGATTTATTTTTCTCTGATGCTTATATTTTTTAGATGTTCTTGCCAGGTTGTCTAAGATAAGAGAGCTACACTATACCAGCTATATACAATTGCTATGTTTTTCAATTTATTTATTTTTGGATATATGATTTAAAGGGACAGTCAACTCCAAAATTGTTATTGTTTAAAAAGATAATTCCTTTATTAAAGGGACAGTCTAGGCCAAAATAAACTTTCATGATTCAGATAGAGCATGTCATTTTAAACAATTTTACAATTTACTTTTATCACCAATTTTGCTTTGTTCTCTTGGTATTCTTAGTTGAAAGCTTAACCTAGGAGGTTCATATGCTAATTTCTTAGACCTTGAAGCCCACCTCTTTCAGATTGCATTTTAACAGTTTTTCACCACTAGAGGGTGTTAGTTCACATATTTCATATAGATAACACTGTGCTCGTGCACGTGAAGTAATCTGGGAGCAGGCACTGATTGGCTAATCTGTAAGTCTGTCAAAAGAACTTAAAAAGGGGGCAGTTTGCAGAGGCTTAGATACAAAATAATCACAGAGGTAAAAAGTATATTATTATAACTGTGTTGGTTATGCAAAACTGGGGAATGGGTAATAAAGGGATTATCTATCTTTTAAAACAATAAAAATTCTGGTGTAGACTGTCCCTTTAACCATTCCCCAGTTTTGCACTGTTGTATTAATATACTTTTTTTCCTCTGTGATGACCTTGTATCTAAGCCTCTTTTGACAGCCCCCTGATCACATGGCTATTTATTATCTATTGACTTGCATTTTAGCCAATAAGTGATGTCCTGCACAATGTTATCTATATGACATACATGAACTAGCAGTCTCTTGTTGTGAAAAGCTTATAAAAAAAACATGTGATAAGAGGCTGTCTGTGGTGACCTTGAAACAGGCAGACATTTAGAGGTTTAAGTATATTAATATAACAATGTTGGTTGTGCAAAGCTGGGGAATGGGTAGAGGCGTTGTTTAAAAAAAATAGATAACAATTTTGGTGTTGACTGTCCCTTTAACTTGAACTCCTTGAAAAAAAGACTGTGAAACACATGTAAATTAGAGATATATTTATTTAGATATTCCAGGTATTGTTTATGATTATAACCGGTATGATAGTGATATTATCACTGTTGGTACTTTTTCTTATTATATAGTCAATTGCATTGCTAGTGTTAATAAGAATAGCAGAGGTTATCAAGCTTATACAGAGTTATGGTAGTTCTGCAGTATATCTATAGTTTGAATTGACGTAGCCTATGTAAATGTAATGTGTTAATATGTCTGTTACAAAGTTATTTATCTGTTTAATGTATCAGTAAGAATATTGTGCAGACGTATTAATTTATATTGCTATTAATTTAAGCTTTGTATCGTCTCTGCCTGATTTGTGAAAACCTCAATCAAAATTATTAAAATATATAAAGTAAGTATAAAATAAAGCTTTACGTAATAATACCGAAAGAACACAATCTGAAACGTAATATCAAATACAAAGCACAAAGTGTAACAAAACTCTCATATCATCCAGTGCTATATTGCTCTGAGTTTGTCTCTCCTTCAAAAATACAGAGAACACTCCTTAGGGATGTACAGCAACATTTGCTTGTCTAGTATCATGTGACAGATCTAGCAGTGATGGAAGGTTCTGAACTTTTTAGCATTCAGTGAATTCAGCCCTTGTGACGTCATCACTACAATTTCTCTCCAAGCAGGAGAATCATCAAGTCTCTAGAGAGAGAACTAATAATTTTATTATCTGTCACTCCCATCTCTACTGGGATGCTGATGATTCCTGTTTACATAACTTTTCTATAGAGAATACAAAAGTGTTAAGATTTTCAGTATATGGGGTGTTTTTAACAGGCAAAACCATCTAGTTCAAATGATCTATTTGTAAACAATTGAATACTGTATGTCACTTTAAACATTTAGGTGAAAATGAGTGTATTTCTCCAACATAGGTGTGTCCGGTCCACGGCGTCATCCTTACTTGTGGGATATTCTCTTCCCCAACAGGAAATGGCAAAGAGCCCAGCAAAGCTGGTCACATGATCCCTCCTAGGCTCCGCCTTCCCCAGTCATTCTCTTTGCCGTTGTACAGGCAACATCTCCACGGAGATGGCTTAGAGTTTTTTAGTGTTTAACTGTAGTTTTTATTATTCAATCAAGAGTTTGTTATTTTAAAATAGTGCTGGTATGTACTATTTACTCTGAAACAGAAAAGAGATGAAGATTTCTGTTTGTAAGAGGAAAATGATTTTAGCAACCGTTACTAAAATCGATGGCTGTTTCCACACAGGACTGTTGAGAGGAATTAACTTCAGTTGGGGGAACAGTGAGCAGACTTTTGCTGCTTGAGGTATGACACATTCTAACAAGACGATGTAATGCTGGAAGCTGTCATTTTCCCTATGGGATCCGGTAAGCCATTTTTATTACAGACAGAAAAAAAGGGCTTCACAAGGGCTTTTTAAGACTGTAGACATTTTCTGGGCTAAATCGATTTATATGTAAACATATTTTATACTCCATAGCCTTGAGGAATTATTTTAATCTTGGGAATTTTGTAAAATAACCGGCAGGCACTGTATTGGACACCTTATTCTCTAGGGGCTTTCCCTAATCATAGGCAGAGTCTCATTTTCGCGCCTGTATTGCGCACTTGTTTTTGAGAAGCATGACATGCAGATGCATGTGTGAGGAGCTCTGATACATAGAAAAGACTTTCTGAAGGCGTCATTTGGTATCGTATTCCCCTTTGGGCTTGGTTGGGTCTCAGCAAAGCAGATACCAGGGACTGTAAAGGGGTTAAATAAAAAAACGGCTCCGGTTCCGTTATTTTAAGGGTTAAAGCTTCCAAATTTGGTGTGCAATACTTTTAAGGCTTTAAGACACTGTGGTGAAATTTTGGTGAATTTTGAACAATTCCTTCATACTTTTTCGCAATTGCAGTAATAAAGTGTGTTCAGTTTAAAATTTAAAGTGACAGTAACGGTTTTATTTTAAAACGTTTTTTGTACTTTGTTATCAAGTTTATGCCTGTTTAACATGTCTGAACTACCAGATAGACTGTGTTCTGAATGTGGGGAAGCCAAGGTTCCTTCTCATTTAAATAGATGTGATTTATGTGACACAAAATTTAGAGAAAATGATGCCCAAGATGATTCCTCAAGTGAGGGGAGTAAGCAGGGTACTGCATCATCCCCTCCTTCGTCTACACCTGTCTTGCCCACACAGGAGGCCCCTAGTACATCTAGCGCGCCAATACTCCTTACTATGCAACAATTAACGGCTGTAATGGATAATTCTATCAAAAACATTTTAGCCAAAATGCCCACTTATCAGCGGAAGCGCGACTGCTCTGTTTTAGAAAATACTGAAGAGCATGAGGACGCTGATGATATTGGTTCTGAAGGGCCCCTACACCAGTCTGAGGGGGCCAGGGAGGTTTTGTCTGAGGGAGAAATTTCAGATTCAGGGAAAATTTCTCAACAAGCTGAACCTGATGTGATTTCATTTAAATTTAAGTTGGAACATCTCCGCGCTCTGCTTAAGGAGGTGTTATCCACTCTGGATGATTGTGAGAATTTGGTCA
Organism: Bombina bombina; assembly: GCF_027579735.1. Lineage (NCBI taxonomy): Eukaryota > Metazoa > Chordata > Amphibia > Anura > Bombinatoridae > Bombina > Bombina bombina. The sequence continues at coordinate 1,101,131,236 of NC_069502.1, read as the reverse complement.
TTCCAGAGAAACTATGTAAAATGGATAAGTTCCTAGAGGTCCCGGGGCCCCCCGAAGCTTTTCCTATACCCAAGCGGGTGGCGGACATTGTAAATAAAGAATGGGAAAGGCCCGGTATACCTTTCGTCCCTCCCCCCATATTTAAAAAATTGTTTCCTATGGTCGACCCCAGAAAGGACTTATGGCAGACAGTCCCCAGGGTCGAGGGGGCGGTTTCTACTCTAAACAAACGCACCACTATACCCATAGAAGATAGTTGTGCTTTCAAAGATCCTATGGATAAAAAATTAGAAGGTTTGCTTAAAAAGATGTTTGTTCAGCAAGGTTACCTTCTACAACCAATTTCATGCATTGTCCCTGTCACTACAGCCGCGTGTTTCTGGTTCGATGAGCTAGAAAAGGCGATCAATAATAATTCTTCTTCTTATGAGGAGATTATGGACAGAATTCGTGCTCTCAAATTGGCTAATTCTTTCACCCTAGACGCCACTTTGCAATTGGCTAGGTTAGCGGCGAAAAATTCTGGGTTTGCTATTGTGGCGCGCAGAGCGCTTTGGTTAAAATCTTGGTCAGCGGATGCATCTTCCAAGAACAAATTGCTTAACATTCCTTTCAAGGGGAAAACGCTGTTTGGCCCTGACTTGAAAGAGATTATCTCTGATATCACTGGGGGCAAGGGCCACGCCCTTCCTCAGGATAGGTCTTTCAAGGCCAAAAATAAACCTAATTTTCGTCCCTTTCGCAGAAACGGACCAGCCCCAAGTGCTACGTCCTCTAAGCAGGAGGGTAATACTTCTCAAGCCAAACCAGCCTGGAGACCAATGCAAGGCTGGAACAAAGGAAAGCAGGCCAAGAAACCTGCCACTGCTACCAAGACAGCATGAGATGTTGGCCCCCGATCCGGGACCGGATCTGGTGGGGGGCAGACTCTCTCTCTTCGCTCAGGCTTGGGCAAGAGATGTTCTGGATCCTTGGGCGCTAGAAATAGTCTCCCAAGGTTATCTTCTGGAATTCAAGGGGCTTCCCCCAAGGGGGAGGTTCCACAGGTCTCAATTGTCTTCAGACCACATAAAAAAACAGGCATTCTTGCATTGTGTAGAAGACCTGTTAAAAATGGGAGTGATTCATCCTGTTCCATTAGGAGAACAAGGGATGGGGTTCTACTCCAATCTGTTCGTAGTTCCCAAAAAAGAGGGAACGTTCAGACCAATCTTAGATCTCAAGATCCTAAACAAGTTTCTCAAGGTTCCATCGTTCAAAATGGAAACCATTCGAACAATTCTTCCTTCCATCCAGGAAGGTCAATTCATGACCACGGTGGATTTAAAGGATGCGTATCTACATATTCCTATCCACAAGGAACATCATCGGTTCCTAAGGTTCGCATTCCTGGACAAGCATTACCAGTTTGTGGCACTTCCGTTCGGATTAGCCACTGCTCCAAGGATTTTCACAAAGGTACTAGGGTCCCTTCTAGCGGTGCTAAGACCAAGGGGCATTGCAGTAGTACCTTACTTGGACGACATTCTGATTCAAGCGTCGTCCCTTCCTCAAGCAAAGGCTCACACGGACATTGTCTTGGCCTTTCTCAGATCTCACGGATGGAAAGTGAACGTAGAAAAGAGTTCTCTATCTCCGTCAACAAGGGTTCCCTTCTTGGGAACAATAATAGACTCCTTAGAAATGAGGATTTTTCTGACAGAGGCCAGAAAAACAAAACTTCTGAACTCTTGTCAAATACTTCATTCTGTTCCTCTTCCTTCCATAGCGCAGTGCATGGAAGTAATAGGTTTGATGGTAGCGGCAATGGACATAGTTCCTTTTGCGCGCATTCATCTAAGACCATTACAACTGTGCATGCTCAGTCAGTGGAATGGGGACTATACAGACTTGTCTCCGACGATACAAGTAAATCAGAGGACCAGAGATTCACTCCGTTGGTGGCTGTCCCTGGACAACCTGTCACAGGGGATGAGCTTCCGCAGACCAGAGTGGGTAATTGTCACGACCGACGCCAGTCTGGTGGGCTGGGGCGCGGTCTGGGGACCCCTGAAAGCTCAGGGTCTTTGGTCTCGGGAAGAATCTCTTCTACCGATAAATATTCTGGAACTGAGAGCGATATTCAATGCTCTCAAGGCTTGGCCTCAGCTAGCAAAGGCCAAGTTCATACGGTTTCAATCAGACAACATGACAACTGTTGCGTACATCAACCATCAGGGGGGAACAAGGAGTTCCCTGGCGATGGAAGAAGTGACCAAAATCATTCAATGGGCGGAGACTCACTCCTGCCACTTGTCTGTAATCCACATCCCAGGAGTGGAAAATTGGGAAGCGGATTTTCTGAGTCGTCAGACATTTCATCCGGGGGAGTGGGAACTCCATCCGGAAATCTTTGCCCAAATTACTCAACTGTGGGGCATTCCAGACATGGATCTGATGGCCTCTCGTCAGAACTTCAAGGTTCCTTGCTACAGGTCCAGATCCAGGGATCCCAAGGCGACTCTAGTAGATGCACTAGTAGCACCTTGGACCTTCAAACTAGCTTATGTATTCCCGCCGTTTCCTCTCATCCCCAGGCTGGTAGCCAGGATCAAGCAGGAGAGGGCATCGGTGATCTTGATAGCTCCTGCGTGGCCACGCAGGACTTGGTATGCAGACCTGGTGAATATGTCATCGGCTCCACCATGGAAGCTACCTTTGAGACGAGACCTTCTTGTTCAAGGTCCGTTCGAACATCCGAATCTGGTCTCACTCCAACTGACTGCTTGGAGATTGAACGCTTGATCTTATCAAAGCGAGGATTCTCAGATTCTGTCATTGATACTCTTGTTCAGGCCAGAAAGCCTGTAACTAGAAAAATTTACCACAAAATATGGAAAAAATATATCTGTTGGTGTGAATCTAAAGGATTCCCTTGGGACAAGGTAAAAATTCCTAAGATTCTATCCTTTCTTCAAGAAGGTTTGGAGAAAGGATTATCTGCAAGTTCCTTGAAGGGACAGATTTCTGCCTTGTCTGTGTTACTTCACAAAAAGCTGGCAGCTGTGCCAGATGTTCAAGCCTTTGTTCAGGCTCTGGTTAGAATCAAGCCTGTTTACAAACCTTTGACTCCTCCTTGGAGTCAAAATTTAGTTCTTTCAGTTTTTCAGGGGGTTCCGTTTGAACCCTTACATTCCGTTGATATTAAGTTATTATCTTGGAAAGTTTTGTTTTTGGTTGCAATTTCTTCTGCTAGAAGAGTTTCAGAATTATCTGCTCTGCAGTGTTCTCCTCCTTATCTGGTGTTCCATGCAGATAAGGTGGTTTTACGTACTAAACCTGGTTTTCTTCCGAAAGTTGTTTCTAACAAAAACATTAACCAGGAGATAGTCGTACCTTCTTTGTGTCCGAATCCAGTTTCAAAGAAGGAACGTCTGTTGCCCAATTTGGATGTTGTTCGTGCTCTAAAATTCTATTTAGATGCTACAAAGGATTTTAGACAAACATCTTCCTTGTTTGTTGTTTATTCTGGTAAAAGGAGAGGTCAAAAAGCAACTTCTACCTCTCTCTCTTTTTGGATTAAAAGCATCATCAGATTGGCTTACGAGACTGCCGGACGGCAGCCTCCTGACAGAATCACAGCTCATTCCACTAGGGCTGTGGCTTCCACATGGGCCTTCAAGAACGAGGCTTCTGTTGATCAGATATGTAAGGCAGCGACTTGGTCTTCACTGCACACTTTTACTAAATTTTACAAGTTTGATACTTTTGCTTCTTCTGAGGCTATTTTTGGGAGAGAGGTTTTGCAAGCCGTGGTGCCTTCCATCTAGGTGACCTGATTTGCTCCCTCCCTTCATCCGTGTCCTAAAGCTTTGGTATTGGTTCCCACAAGTAAGGATGACGCCGTGGACCGGACACACCTATGTTGGAGAAAACAGAATTTATGTTTACCTGATAAATTACTTTCTCCAACGGTGTGTCCGGTCCACGGCCCGCCCTGGTTTTTTAATCAGGTCTGATAATTTATTTTCTTTAACTACAGTCACCACGGTATCATATGGTTTCTCCTATGCAAATTTTCCTCCTTTACGTCGGTCGAATGACTGGGGAAGGCGGAGCCTAGGAGGGATCATGTGACCAGCTTTGCTGGGCTCTTTGCCATTTCCTGTTGGGGAAGAGAATATCCCACAAGTAAGGATGACGCCGTGGACCGGACACACCGTTGGAGAAAGTAATTTATCAGGTAAACATAAATTCTGTTTTTATATTCAGAGAGAATAATCAAACAGAAGTATCCCACTGAGAATGCTATTGCTTACATAATAGTTCAGTGGACAAGTAATTTGAACTTGAATCTGTAATGTTAATAGTAACATTAAATCAAGGACAAACAGATAATTCATATGCAATCTATTGTCAGGTTTGTAGTAGGAAGATAAGATGGGCTTTTTATTTCATGGTCAGAGGTTAATGCTTTAAGGTTACTTTTCCTTTGCTTGTTTAAATGCTAAGTTTAAACTGCTTAACATTGCTAGATCCCCCAAAAATGTATTTCTCCAACATAGGTGTGTCCGGTCCACGGCGTCATCCTTACTTGTGGGATATTCTCTTCCCCAACAGGAAATGGCAAAGAGCCCAGCAAAGCTGGTCACATGATCCCTCCTAGGCTCCGCCTACCCCAGTCATTCTCTTTGCCGTTGTACAGGCAACATCTCCACGGAGATGGCTTAGAGTTTTTTAGTGTTTAACTGTAGTTTTTATTATTCAATCAAGAGTTTGTTATTTTAAAATAGTGCTGGTATGTACTATTTACTCAGAAACAGAAAAGAGATGAAGATTTCTGTTTGTATGAGGAAAATGATTTTAGCACCGTAACTAAAATCCATGGCTGTTCCACACAGGACTGTTGAGAGCAATTAACTTCAGTTGGGGGAACAGTGTGCAGTCTCTTGCTGCTTGAGGTATGACACATTCTAACAAGACGATGTAATGCTGGAAGCTGTCATTTTTCCCTATGGGATCCGGTAAGCCATGTTTATTACGATGGTAAATAAGGGCTTCATAAGGGCTTATTAAGATTGTAGACTTTTCTGGGCTAAATCGATTCATTTTTAAAACATATTTAGCCTTGAGGAATCATTTTATCTGGGTATATTGATATTATAATATCGGCAGGCACTGTATTAGACACCTTATTTCTCTGGGGCTTTCCCAAAGCATAAGCAGAGCCTCATTTTCGCGCCGGTGTGGCGCACTTGTTTTTGAGAGGCATGGCATGCAGTCGCATGTGAGAGGAGCTCTGATACTTAGAAAAGGCTTTCTGAAGGCGTCATTTGGTATCGTATTCCCCTTTGGGTTTGGTTGGGTCTCAGCAAAGCAGATACCAGGGACTGTAAAGGGGTTAAAGTGTTAAAACGGCTCCGGTTCCGTTATTTTAAGGGTTAAAGCTTCCAAATTTGGTGTGCAATACTTTTAAGGCTTTAAGACACTGTGGTGAAAATTTGGTGAATTTTGTACAATTCCTTCATGTTTTTTCGCAATTGCAGTAATAAAGTGTGTTCAGTTTAAAATTTAAAGTGACAGTAACGGTTTTATTTTAAAACGTTTTTTGTACTTTATTATCAAGTTTATGCCTGTTTAACATGTCTGAACTACCAGATAGACTGTGTTCTGAATGTGGGGAAGCCAGAATTCCTGTTCATTTAAATAAATGTGATTTATGTGATAATGACAATGATGCCCAAGATGATTCCTCAAGTGAGGGGAGTAAGCATGGTACTGCATCATTCCCTCCTTCGTCTACACGAGTCTTGCCCACTCAGGAGGCCCCTAGTACATCTAGCGCGCCAATACTCCTTACTATGCAACAATTAACGGCTGTAATGGATAATTCTGTCAAAAACATTTTAGCCAAAATGAACCCTTGTCAGCGTAAGCGTGGCTGCTCTGTTTTAGTTACTGAAGAGCATGACGACGCTGATATTAATATCTCTGAAGGGCCCCTAACCCAATCTGAGGGGGCCAGGGAGGTTTTGTCTGAGGGAGAAATTACTGATTCAGGGAACATTTCTCAACAGGCTGAACCTGATGTAATTGCATTTAAATTTAAGTTGGAACATCTCCGCATTCTGCTTAAGGAGGTATTATCCACTCTGGATGATTGTGAAAAGTTGGTCATCCCAGAGAAACTATGTAAAATGGACAAGTTCCTAGAGGTGCCGGAGCTCCCAGAAGCTTTTCCTATACCCAAGCGGGTGGCGGACATTGTTAATAAAGAATGGGAAAGGCCCGGTATTCCTTTCGTCCCTCCCCCCATATTTAAAAAATTGTTTCCTATGGTCGACCCCAGAAAGGACTTATGGCAGACAGTCCCCAAGGTCGAGGGAGCGGTTTCTACTTTAAACAAACGCACCACTATACCCATAGAGGATAGTTGTGCTTTCAAAGATCCTATGGATAAAAAATTAGAAGGTTTGCTTAAAAAGATGTTTGTTCAGCAGGGTTACCTTCTACAACCAATCTCATGCATTGTCCCTGTCACTACAGCCGCATGTTTCTGGTTTGATGAGCTGATAAAGGCGCTCGATAGTGATTCTCCTCCTTATGAGGAGATTATGGACAGAATCAATGCTCTCAAATTGGCTAATTCTTTCACCCTAGACGCCACTTTGCAATTGGCTAGGTTAGCGGCTAAGAATTCTGGGTTTGCTATTGTGGCGCGCAGAGCGCTTTGGTTGAAATCTTGGTCGGCTGATGCGTCTTCCAAGAACAAGCTACTAAACATTCCTTTCAAGGGGAAAACGCTGTTTGGCCCTGACTTGAAAGAGATTATCTCGGATATCACTGGGGGTAAGGGCCACGCCCTTCCTCAGGATCGGCCTTTCAAGGCGAAAAATAGACCTAATTTTCGTCCCTTTCGTAAAAACGGACCAGCCCAAAGTGCTACGTCCTCTAAGCAAGAGGGTAATACTTCTCAAGCCAAGCCAGCTTGGAGACCAATGCAAGGCTGGAACAAGGGAAAGCAGGCCAAGAAGCCTGCCACTGCTACCAAGACAGCATGAAATATTGGCCCCCGATCCGGGACCGGATCTGGTGGGGGGCAGACTCTCTCTCTTCGCTCAGGCTTGGGCAAGAGATGTTCTGGATCCTTGGGCGCTAGAAATAGTCTCCCAGGGTTATCTCCTGGAATTCAAGGGACTTCCCCCAAGGGGGAGGTTCCACAGGTCTCAGTTGTCTTCAGACCACATAAAAAGACAGGCGTTCTTACATTGTGTAGAAGACCTGTTAAAAATGGGAGTGATTCATCCTGTTCCAATAAGAGAACAAGGGATGGGGTTCTACTCCAATCTGTTCATAGTTCCCAAAAAAGAGGGAACGTTCAGACCAATCTTAGATCTCAAGATCTTAAACAAGTTTCTCAAGGTTCCATCTTTCAAGATGGAAACCATTCGAACTATTCTTCCTTCCATCCAGGAGGGTCAATTCATGACCACGGTGGATTTAAAGGATGCGTATCTACATATTCCTATCCACAAGGAACATCATCGGTTCCTAAGGTTTGCATTCCTGGACAAACATTACCAGTTCGTGGCGCTTCCTTTCGGATTAGCCACTGCTCCAAGGATTTTCACAAAGGTACTAGGGTCCCTTCTAGCGGTGCTAAGACCAAGGGGCATTGCAGTAGTACCTTACCTGGACGACATTCTGATTCAAGCGTCGTCCCTTCCTCAAGCAAAGGCTCACACGGACATTGTCCTGGCCTTTCTCAGATCTCACGGCTGGAAAGTGAACGTGGAAAAGAGTTCTCTATCCCCGTCAACAAGGGTTCCCTTCTTGGGAACAATTATAGACTCCTTAGAAATGAGGATCTTTCTAACAGAGGCCAGAAAAACAAAACTTCTAGACTCTTGTCGGATACTTCATTCCGTTCCTCTTCCTTCCATAGCTCAGTGCATGGAAGTGATCGGGTTGATGGTAGCGGCAATGGACATAGTTCCTTTTGCGCGCATTCATCTAAGACCATTACAACTGTGCATGCTCAGTCAGTGGAATGGGGACTATACAGACTTGTCTCCGAAGATACAAGTAAATCAGAGGACCAGAGACTCACTCCGTTGGTGGCTGTCCCTGGACAATCTGTCTCAAGGGATGACGTTCCGCAGACCAGAGTGGGTCATTGTCACGACCGACGCCAGTCTGATGGGCTGGGGCGCGGTCTGGGGATCCCTGAAAGCTCAGGGTCTTTGGTCTCGGGAAGAATCTCTTCTACCGATAAATATTCTGGAACTAAGAGCGATATTCAATGCTCTCAAGGCCTGGCCTCGGCTAGCGAGGACCAAGTTCATACGGTTTCAATCAGACAACATGACAACTGTTGCGTACATCAACCATCAGGGGGGAACAAGGAGTTCCCTAGCGATGGAAGAAGTGACCAAAATCATTCTATGGGCGGAGTCTCACTCCTGCCACCTGTCTGCTATCCACATCCCAGGAGTGGAAAATTGGGAAGCGGATTTTCTGAGTCGTCAGACATTGCATCCGGGGGAGTGGGAACTCCATCCGGAAATCTTTGCCCAAGTCACTCACCTGTGGGGCATTCCAGACATGGATCTGATGGCCTCTCGTCAGAACTTCAAAGTTCCTTGCTACGGGGCCAGATCCAGGGATCCCAAGGCGGCTCTAGTGGATGCACTAGTAGCACCTTGGACCTTCAAACTAGCTTATGTGTTCCCGCCATTTCCTCTCATCCCCAGGCTGGTAGCCAGGATCAATCAGGAGAGGGCGTCGGTGATCTTGATAGCTCCTGCGTGGCCACGCAGGACTTGGTATGCAGATCTGGTGAATATGTCATCGGCTCCACCTTGGAAGCTACCTTTGAGACGAGACCTTCTTGTTCAGGGTCCGTTCGAACATCCGAATCTGGTTTCACTCCAGCTGACTGCTTGGAGATTGAACGCTTGATTTTATCGAAGCGAGGATTCTCAGATTCTGTTATCGATACTCTTGTTCAGGCCAGAAAGCCTGTAACTAGAAAGATTTACCACAAAATTTGGAAAAAATATATCTGTTGGTGTGAATCTAAAGGATTCCCTTGGGACAAGGTTAAGATTCCTAGGATTCTATCCTTCCTTCAAGAAGGATTGGAAAAAGGATTATCTGCAAGTTCCCTGAAGGGACAGATTTCTGCCTTGTCGGTATTACTTCACAAAAAGCTGGCAGCTGTGCCAGATGTTCAAGCCTTTGTTCAGGCTCTGGTTAGAATCAAGCCTGTTTACAAACCTTTGACTCCTCCTTGGAGTCTCAATTTAGTTCTTTCAGTTCTTCAGGGGGTTCCGTTTGAACCCTTACATTCCGTTGATATTAAGTTATTATCTTGGAAAGTTTTGTTTTTAGTTGCGATTTCTTCTGCTAGAAGAGTCTCAGAATTATCTGCTCTGCAGTGTTCTCCTCCTTATCTGGTGTTCCATGCAGATAAGGTGGTTTTACGTACTAAACCTGGTTTTCTTCCAAAAGTTGTTTCTAACAAAAACATTAACCAGGAGATTATCGTACCTTCTCTGTGTCCGAAACCAGTTTCAAAGAAGGAACGTTTGTTGCACAATTTGGATGTTGTTCGCGCTCTAAAATTCTATTTAGATGCTACAAAGGATTTTAGACAAACATCTTCCTTGTTTGTTGTTTATTCAGGTAAAAGGAGAGGTCAAAAAGCAACTTCTACCTCTCTCTCTTTTTGGATTAAAAGCATCATCAGATTGGCTTACGAGACTGCCGGACGGCAGCCTCCCGAAAGAATCACAGCTCATTCCACTAGGGCTGTGGCTTCCACATGGGCCTTCAAGAACGAGGCTTCTGTTGATCAGATATGTAGGGCAGCGACTTGGTCTTCACTGCACACTTTTACCAAATTTTACAAGTTTGATACTTTTGCTTCTTCTGAGGCTATTTTTGGGAGAAAGGTTTTGCAAGCCGTGGTGCCTTCCATTTAGGTGACCTGATTTGCTCCCTCCCTTCATCCGTGTCCTAAAGCTTTGGTATTGGTTCCCACAAGTAAGGATGACGCCGTGGACCGGACACACCTATGTTGGAGAAAACAGAAATTATGTTTACCTGATAAATTTCTTTCTCCAACGGTGTGTCCGGTCCACGGCCCGCCCTGGTTTTTTAATCAGGTCTGATAATTTATTTTCTTTAACTACAGTCACCACGGTACCATATGGTTTCTCCTATGCAAATATTCCTCCTTAACGTCGGTCGAATGACTGGGGTAGGCGGAGCCTAGGAGGGATCATGTGACCAGCTTTGCTGGGCTCTTTGCCATTTCCTGTTGGGGAAGAGAATATCCCACAAGTAAGGATGACGCCGTGGACCGGACACACCGTTGGAGAAAGAAATTTATCAGGTAAACATAAATTCTGTTTTCTTTTCTTTGCAGCATGACTATTTTTTTCATGAAAATATTTCTCTTGTTAAGTGTATCCAGTCCACGGATCATCCATTACTTATGGGATATTAACTCCTCCCCAACAGGAAGTGCAAGAGGATTCACCCAGCAGAGCTGCTATATAGCTCCTCCCCTAACTGCCATTCCCAGTCATTCTCTTGCACCCAACGAATAGATAGGATGTGTGAGAGGACTGTGGTGATTATACTTAGTTTCATACCTTCAATCAAAAGTTTGTTATTTTATAATAGCACCGGAGTGTGTTATTCCTTCTCTGGTAGAATTTGAAGAAGAATCTACCTGAGTTTTTCTATGATTTTAGCCGGAGTAGTTAAGATCATATTGCTGTTTCTCGGCCATCTGAGGAGAGGTAAACTTCAGATCAGGGGACAGCGGGCAGATTAATCTGCAAAGAGGTATGTAGCAGCTTATTATTTTCTGACAATGGAATTGATGAGAAAATTCTGCCATACCGATATAATGTAAACTCAGCCTTAAATGCAGTAGCAGCAACTGGTATCAGGCTGTCATGTATGTATATTTTACACTTCAGTATTCTGGGGAATGGCACTTCACTGGAATTATACTGTATGCATAAAATTTTAGCCTAATTTGCAGGGACTAGCAACAGGCTTTTTAATAACACTCAATTTATTAATGTTAAACGTTTTTTGCTGGCATGTAAAATCGTTTAATTTTCTGAGGTACTGGGTGAAAAAATGTTTTGGGCACTATTTTTTTCCACTTGGCAGTCGTTTTATTTAATTTATGACAGTTTACTGATCTCTCTCACTGTTATGTGTGAGGGGAAGGGGCCTTTTTTTGGCGCTTTAGCTACGCATCAAAAAATTCAGTCAGAAGTTTGTCTTCCCTGCATGATCCGGTTCATCTCTACAGAACTCAGGGGTCTTCAAAACTTGTTTTGAGGGAGGTAATCACTCACAGCAGAGCTGTGAGATTGTAGTTGACTGTGATAAAAAAAAGTTTATTTCTGTATTTTTTTTTTTTTTCTGCTATCAGGGTTAGTTATCCTTTGCTAATGGGAGCAATCCTTTGCTAAAATTGTGTTTTTTACAAAGATTTGATGCTATAACTTTTCAGTTTATTAATTTTCAACTGTCATAACTTTTTCTGTGCTTCTTATAGGCACAGTACGTTTTCATATTATAGTAAATTACTTGAAAAGTATTTCCAAGTTGCTAGTTTATTTGCTAGTGTGTTAAACATGTCTGATTCAGAGGAAGATATCTGTGCTATATGTGCTAAAGCCAAAGTGGAGCCCAATAGAAATTTATGTACTAACTGTATTGATGCTACTTTAAATTAAAGTCAATCTGTACAAATTGAACATATTTCACCAAACAACGAGGGGAGAGTTATGCCGACTAACTCGCCTCACGTGTCAGTACCTGCATCTCCCGCTCGGGAGGTGCGTGATATTGTAGCGCCGAGTACATCTGGGCGGCCATTACAAATCACATTACAGGATATGGCTACTGTTATGACTGAAGTTTTGGCTAAATTACCAGAACTAAGAGGTAAGCGTGATCACTCTGGGGTGAGAACAGAGTGCGCTGATAATATTAGGGCCATGTCAGACACTGCGTCACAATTTGCAGAACATGAGGACGGAGAGCTTCATTCTGCGGGTGACGGTTCTGATCCAAACAAACTGGATTCAGATATTTCAAATTTTAAATTTAATCTGGATAACCTCAGTGTATTACTAGGGGAGGTGTTAGCGGCTCTGAATGATTGTAACACAGTTGCAATACCAGAGAAAATGTGTAGGTTGGATAAATATTTTGCGGTACCGGCGAGTACTGACGTTTTTCCTATACCTAAGAGACTTACTGAAATTGTTACTAAGGAGTGGGATAGACCCGGTGTGCCGTTCTCACCCCCTCCGATATTTAGAAAGATGTTTCCAATAGACGCCACCACACGGGACTTATGGCAAACGGTCCCTAAGGTGGAGGGAGCAGTTTCTACTTTAGCTAAGCGTACCAATATCCCGGTGGAGGATAGCTGTGCCTTTTCAGATCCAATGGATAAAAAGTTAGAGGGTTACCTTAAGAAAATGTTTGTTCAACAAGGTTTTATATTGCAACCTCTTGCATGCATTGCGCCTGTCACGGCTGCAGCAGCATTTTGGTTTGAGTCTCTGGAAGAGACACTTGAATCAGCTCCATTAGATGAGATTACACACAAGCTTAAAGCCCTTAAGTTAGCCAACTCATTTATTTCAGATGCCGTAGTACATTTAACTAAACTTACTGCTAAGAATTCCGGATTCGCCATTCAGGCACGCAGAGCACTGTGGCTAAAATCCTGGTCAGCTGACGTTACTTCTAAATCTAAATTGCTTAATATACCTTTCAAAGGGCAGACCTTATTCGGGCCCGGGTTGAAAGAAATTATCGCTGACATTACAGGAGGTAAAGGCCATGCCCTGCCTCAAGACAGAGCCAAACCTAAGGCTAGACAGTCTAATTTTCGTTCCTTTCGTAATTTCAAAGCAGGAGCAGCATCAACTTCCTCTGCACCAAAACAGGAAGGAGCTGTTGCTCGCTACAGACAAGGCTGGAGACCTAACCAGTCCTGGAACAAGGGCAAGCAGGCCAGGAAACCTGCTGCTGCCCCTAAGACAGCATGAATCGAGGGCCCCCGATCCGGGAACGGATCTAGTGGGGGGCAGACTTTCTCTCTTCGCCCAGGCTTGGGCAAGAGATGTCCAGGATCCCTGGGCGTTAGAGATCATATCTCAGGGATACCTTCTAGACTTCAAATTCTCTCCCCCAAGAGGGAGATTTCATCTGTCAAGGTTGTCAACAAACCAAATAAAGAAAGAGGCGTTTCTACGCTGCGTACAAGATCTTTTATTAATGGGAGTGATCCATCCGGTTCCGCGGTCGGAACAAGGACAAGGGTTTTACTCAAATCTGTTTGTGGTTCCCAAAAAAGAGGGAACTTTCAGGCCAATCTTGGATTTAAAGATCCTAAACAAATTCCTAAGAGTTCCATCGTTCAAAATGGAAACTATTCGGACAATTTTACCCATGATCCAAAAGGGTCAGTACATGACCACAGTGGATTTAAAGGATTCTTACCTTCACATACCGATTCACAAAGATCATTACCGGTATCTAAGGTTTGCCTTTCTAGACAGGCATTACCAGTTTGTAGCTCTTCCATTCGGATTGGCTACGGCTCCGAGAATCTTCACAAAGGTTCTGGGTGCTCTTCTGGCGGTACTAAGACCGCGAGGAATTGCGGTAGCTCCGTACCTAGACGACATTCTGATACAAGCTTCAAGCTTTCAAACTGCCAAGTCTCATACAGAGTTAGTACTGGCATTTCTAAGGTCGCATGGATGGAAGGTGAACGAAAAGAAGAGTTCTCTCTTTCCACTCACAAGAGTTCCCTTCTTGGGGACTCTTATAGATTCTGTAGAAATGAAGATTTACCGGACAGAAGACAGGTTAACAAAGCTTCAAAATGCATGCCGTGTCCTTCATTCCATTCAACACCCGTCAGTAGCTCAATGCATGGAGGTGATCGGCTTAATGGTAGCAGCAATGGACATAGTACCCTTTGCACGCCTACATCTCAGACCGCTGCAATTGTGCATGCTAAGTCAGTGGAATGGGGATTACTCAGACTTGTCCCCTACTCTGAATCTGGATCAAGAGACCAGAAATTCTCTTCTATGGTGGCTTTCTCGGCCACATCTGTCCAGGGGGATGCCATTCAGCAGGCCGGACTGGACAATTGTAACAACAGACGCCAGCCTACTAGGTTGGGGCGCTGTCTGGAATTCTCTGAAGGCTCAGGGACAATGGAATCAGGAGGAGAGTCTCCTACCAATAAACATTCTGGAATTGAGAGCAGTTCTCAATGCCCTTCTGGCTTGGCCCCAGTTAACAACTCGGGGGTTCATCAGGTTTCAGTCGGACAACATCACGACTGTAGCTTACATCAACCATCAGGGAGGGACAAGAAGCTCCCTAGCAATGATGGAAGTATCAAAGATAATTCGCTGGGCAGAGTCTCACTCTTGCCACCTGTCAGCAATCCACATCCCGGGAGTGGAGAACTGGGAGGCGGATTTCTTAAGTCGTCAGACTTTTCATCCGGGGGAGTGGGAACTTCATCCGGAGGTCTTTGCCCAAATACTTCGACGTTGGTGCAAATCAGAGATAGATCTCATGGCGTCTCGACAGAACGCCAAGCTTCCTCGTTACGGGTCCAGATCCAGGGATCCGGGAGCGGTTCTGATAGATGCTTTGACAGCACCTTGGACCTTCGGGATGGCTTATGTGTTTCCACCCTTCCCGATGCTTCCTCGATTGATTGCCAGAATCAAACAGGAGAGAGCATCAGTGATTCTAATAGCGCCTGCATGGCCACGCAGGACTTGGTATGCAGATCTAGTGGACATGTCATCCTGTCCACCTTGGTCGCTACCTCTGAAACAGGACCTTCTGATCCAGGGTCCCTTCAAACATCAAAATCTAATTTCTCTGAAGCTGACTGCTTGGAAATTGAACGCTTGATTTTATCAAAACGTGTTTTTTCTGAGTCAGTTATTGATACCTTAATACAGGCTAGGAAGCCTGTTACCAGAAAGATTTACCATAAGATATGGCGCAAATACTTATATTGGTGCGAATCCAAGAGTTACTCATGGAGTAAGGTTAGGATTCCGAGGATATTGTCTTTTCTACAAGAAGGTTTAGAAAAGGGTTTATCCGCTAGTTCCTTAAAGGGACCGATTTCAGCTCTGTCCATTCTTTTACACAAACGTCTGTCAGAAGTTCCGGACGTTCAAGCTTTTTGTCAGGCTTTAGCTAGGATCAAGCCTGTGTTTAAAACTGTTGCTCCACCATGGAGTTTGAACTTAGTTCTTAATGTTTTACAGGGGGTTCCGTTTGAACCCCTTCATTCCATTGATATCAAGTTGTTATCTTGGAAAGTTCTGTTTTTAATGGCGATTTCCTCGGCTCGAAGAGTCTCTGAGTTATCTGCCTTACATTGTGATTCTCCTTATCTGATTTTTCATTCAGACAAGGTAGTTCTGCGTACTAAACCTGGGTTCCTACCTAAGGTGGTCACTAACAGGAATATCAATCAAGAGATTGTGGTTCCATCTTTGTGTCCTAATCCTTCTTCGAAAAAGGAACGTCTGCTACACAATCTAGATGTAGTCCGTGCCCTGAAATTTTATCTACAGGCAACTAAGGATTTTCGACAAACGTCTTCCCTGTTTGTCGTTTATTCTGGTCAGAGGAGAGGTCATAAAGCTTCGGCTACCTCTCACTCCTTTTGGCTTCATAGCATAATACGGTTAGCCTATGAGACTGCTGGACAGCAGCCTCCTGAAAGAATTACAGCACATTCTACTAGAGCTGTGGCTTCCACTTGGGCCTTTAAGAATGAGGCTTCTGTTGAACAGATTTGCAAGGCTGCAACTTGGTCTTCTCTTCATACTTTTTCCAAATTTTCCAAATTTTACACTTTTGCTTCTTTGGAGGCTGTTTTTGGGAGAAAGGTTCTTCAGGCAGTGGTTCCTTCCGTATAAAGAGCCTGCCTGTCCCTCCCGTCATCCGTGTACTTTAGCTTTGGTATTGGTATCCCATAAGTAATGGCTGATCCGTGGACTGGATACACTTAACAAGAGAAAACATAATTTATGCTTACCTGATAAATTTATTTCTCTTGTAGTGTATCCAGTCCACGGCCCGCCCTGTCACTTTAAGGCAGGTAATTTTTCCATTAAACTACAGTCACCACTGCACCCTATGGTTTTCCTTTCTCTGCATGTTTTCGGTCGAATGACTGGTAATGGCAGTTAGGGGAGGAGCTATATAGCAGCTCTGCTGGGTGAATCCTCTTGCACTTCCTGTTGGGGAGGAGTTAATATCCCATAAGTAATGGATGATCCGTGGACTGGATACACTACAAGAGAAATACATTTATCAGGTAAGCATAAATTATGTTTTTTTTAACGTGCTAAATTGATTTTTGCTTTACATGCATGATATAATTTGTCCCTTTAATTGGTTTGCTTTTTTTCCCAAAGTAAGTACTGTTTGTAGGATACATTTATAAAAAAAGATGATATGATGCTACATAATATATCTAACTAATATAAAAAAACTTGCAATAGGCTTTCAGTATTTATTTGGCCCCCATTTCATATAATTTAACTTTGATAATTAGGGGTTTCCAATTCTGAAAATTGAAACTGAAGACTTTACAAGTCTAACCCTGCTTCATATCTGTCCCTAATTGGATTCAGCAGAGGTGATAATGTAAACAATGCACATTTTGCTAGAAGAAAGACAGTTGTAAGCTTTGTCTACTTTAGTAACAAGCTGAGATTGGCTCCTTTTTAACAAGTTGTGGGGGGAGTTTGGCTATTGAAAAACAAGTTCAGCAAACAAGGTGTTCATTTGACCAGAATGTTCCGCCACTAATTTATTGCAAAATTGCACAAAAATGTTTCTGTAAGATATAGAAATTTACAAATTACATGTTAAATATAAACATTCTTAAATTAATAACATAATTGTACTATGAAAGTAGAACTAACAAAATAAGCATTCTACAGTGGATACAAAAGCACTAACACAGAAATTCTTCTGTTGTATTTACTTTACTGAGACAGCTGATTTCTATTTTTCTGTTTTTTTTAATTTATATTTATTTGTATTATTTTAAATACAACATGTTGGTTGCAAGTATTTGCTTCTATCTTGTTGCATTCTAGTTTAACTGCAAATCTTTTTGTTTGATTAGAAGCAATTTTTTGCTATTTGTACAAAAATACTTTGTATTATTACTTTAGTGCCAAGGTGGATAAAAATAAATGATTTATAAAAAATAAATAAAAATATATATATATTTTTTAATTTTTAAATCTGATTTTTAATATATATATTCAAATTTAAATACAATTTTTTTTTTTTTTTTAAATAAAATGATTTCTGAGGAAAAATCTATCTAAACATATTTTTCTATTTAAGATATATTATAATCTAAAGGTTATTCATCCTGAAATAAGGATTCATTTTAATTATTTAACATGAGCCTGTATATTCATGCCTGTAATGTTTAATTTAATTCTATTACCATTCACAATGTCATGCTTTCCAGAGGTCTCTGTCAGATTATTTTGGACATTTTTTCGAAGTTGAAAATATTATCACTTATTCTCGGTTTTGTATTTCTGAAAACTGTGAATTTGTGTCTGCAGAAATAACACGCCGCCTCTTCTTCACAACAAAAAATGTTCTAAAACAGAGTTGAGAAATAAAGAGGCATAAACCCAAATTCTTTCTTTTATGATTCAGATAGAGCATACAATTGTAAACAACTTTCTAGTTTACTTCTATTATCATATTTGTTCATTCTCATGGCACCTTTTGTTGAAGGGGCAGCAATACAATAGTGGTAGCTAACTGAGCACATTGGGTGAGCCAATAACAAGAGGTATATATGTGCAGCCACCAATCAGCAGCTAGCTCCCAGCAGTGCAGGAAAGCTTTTCAACAAAAGATAACAAAAGAATAAAGCAAATTAAATGATAGAACATGCCGTGTTAAACAACTTTCCAATGTCCTCCTATCTAAATCATGAAAGTTTAATTTTGACTTTACTGTCCCTTTAAAGTGAATGCAAACTTTAATGAATGAGAGTGCGGTTTTTAAAAAATACTAATAAAACTATTGCTTACCTTTTTCTTTAAGAAACCCAGACCGGCCATCCTCCGCCCGCTTCTCATGCTGTACTTGGCGTATTGATGACTAAACCGGCTTCCTCCAATCGTTGCGTGGCCTCACGAGCTGGACTCCTCAGGTTGCACACCATGATTGGAGGAAGCCGGTTTCATTAATGCTGTGCTAAGTACAGAGGAGCTGCGTTTTAATGAATGAAAGTGCCCCTGTTTTTAATAATAATTTTAAAAAACGGACACTTATTCATTCATTCAAATTTACATTCTCTTTAATTCCATTGTTTTACAAAGCTATGTACAATAATCCCAGACTAAGTTTCTAAAAGCTCAAGGAATAGAAGATTGTTTGGAGTGGAATACATCTGCACAAGGACCTAAGTGTGAGGAGTAAAAAATGAAAGTGAAGCAAATAATGTTAATGTTTTTAATACTTTTTAAATTGATATTATTAAGGTAATGATTTGTTTTTCTCCTTCCAACAAACTACAGCTGAAAGGTTGATCATATATGAATGATTAACCTATTAATCTGGATATATTTTTATAATGATTTATGCATTTCTAATGGTATGATACTAAATCAGTAATTTACTAATTTGACTGGAAAAATAATCTGAAAATGTATTATGCTAAAAAGTAAACCTTTTATTTAGAAAGCCATGATTTAAATAGAGACTTACTAATTAGTGATTTAAAATGTGATTAAAATAGATTTGTTTTAAATGAAATCCACCCTTTTTAGTGCTGTTACTGTGCATGCTCCGATGACAATTATCATAACTGTTTCATGCACTCAAAGGATGTGCAGTCAAGGAAGAAGAGAACATGTGACCTACCAAGTATGGTTTGCATTAGAAGTTATCCCTAAAGTAATTATAACTTTTAACTAGAGGTATTTTGTGAATAGATGAATAATCCAAAATATCTCTTTGCATATTTGAAATGCACTACTGTTTATTAAACAAAATATAGCTCAAAATAGTGTTGGTCTCTTGCAGAGGACAATTATATTATATTGTTGTTTAATGCATTTTAGCATGGTAATAATAATGTTATCTACAAACAAAGAATTACCACAATTTCAAAGTTAAAGGGATGTAAAAGTGCAAACAGAAAATGTTCTAAGACATTACAGGATTTTATTATTGCACTACTTCTTACATAGAACAATGTATTAACCCCTGCATATTTTAAAGTCTGCTCCAGAGCAGCAATGCAGCACTTGGAGCTAGCTGATCCCATCCTGTGAGCTAATGACAAGAGGACAACTATCTCCCAGTAGTGCATTACTGCAGAGGATATGTACATATGCTTTTTTTTAATTTATTTTTTATAAAGGATACCAGGAGGACAAAGTTAATTTGATAATGGAAGTAAATTTCAGTTTGTCAAAGGGATAGTAAACAGTTAATACATGCACAACATAGTGATGTATTCAAAGCAAAGATTCACCTAAGAATAATATGTAGATGTATGTTTTACAATGTTCTAAATAGCTTCAATAGAGTATTCTATTCTCTATAAAGTAATGGGCACCTCCAGGTTTGAACTAGTTTTCTATTTATCTCTGCTGCCTGCTTAGCACAATAAGGGAAAGTTATAAATCAGACAATACAATAGAGCTTGTGTAAACAAGGCCGGTTGGAAACCCTGTTGATAAACTTATGTTCCACACAGGCTTGTTTGAATAGACTCTCTTGCCTTTTCTATATATCTGTCCCTAGTTGTTCTCAGTAGTAGAGTGAGATAACTGTAAAACTTAAGTTAAAAAATGGCGGTGCCCATTACATTATAGAACCATTTTTTACTACACACAATTAAATATTTTTTATTACAATCTTATACTGTTTAATATCTCATGGCATGCTTTATCTGAATGAAGAAGTTTATTTTAATTTTACATTGTCGGACTTTAATTTTGCTTACATTTTTCAGTTTGAATTGTGCTGATTTTGTTTATTTTATTTTAATTTATTTTCACAGCAGTGCAGAGAAAAAGAAAGACAAACCCCAAGGAGTGAAAGAAAAAGAGGAGTCAAATGCTAATGATCCAAATCCATTAAATCAGGCATCTCCTTCTCCCCAACCTTCCCCACAGCCTCTCCAAACACACAGGCAAAATCAGGAAAGCAGAAACCCTGCATCAGCAAAAAGGTTTTTATATTGCTGATAATACAAATGACAAGAGTTGTAATGATACACTTGTTTATATTTCACTTACCTTAAACTTCTTCTCTTGCAATCACTTTACATTTTTAACCTGCAAATTGGGGGTGAACAGGTTAAAATGTCTCCTTAGTTGTCAAGATAAGTTAACATGTTGTGAAAGGATCATAATTAAAATATAAATAATACACTTTCTGAACATGCTTATCTCCATTTTCAGCCCCACAAAACCAGCCTCACTCCAGATTACTTTTTAATAATTCATATAGATTTATATTAAATGATGTTCATTCCAGAACACAAGATGATACAGTGAACGGGCTAAATAAAGAAAACAAATATGTTTCTTAAATTCAAAAACAAAATAGTTGGGCTGACAAAACCATTATATTTCAAATACCTGAAAATGGACATTTTGTGAATGTTATTGAGTGCAGGTCATCATTTTGACAGTAGATGAATAGTGTGGTAAGTGTGAGGGATTTTTTTATCTCACAGATTTAGTTAGTAAGCCAGTATTTATTATCTCCAGGCCTCAAGTACCCCTAACAGGCCAGATTTATTTCTTAAGACACGGAGAGTCTAAGGAATCGGCAATTACTGTTGGAAATATCACTCCTGCCCAGCAGGAGGAGGCAAAGAGCACCAGAACAAAGCTGTTGTATCACTTCCCTTCCCACAACCCCCAGCCATTCTCTTTGCCGTCAGTGCAAGGAGGAGGTGAAGTTTAGGTGTCTGTTTAAGATTTCTTCTATCAAGATTTTTTTATTTTGGAAGCCTGAACAGGCTTGCTTTGATCTTCCCTGACAATCTGGGTCTAGCTGTACTCCATGTTAGTCTCTTCAGTAGGGCTGTGGTAGCTTTTAAGCAGTTGGGAACTTGTGGGGTGGATCTCACTGCATTTTCCTGACAAGATTGCTGCCCTGCAAGAGAACACCAGAGTAGGCTTACTCTGTTCCTTCTTCTTATCCACAGGTCTCTGTGAGGAGTGGCTTCCTCTCATGCCAGGTGATCTGTCTCCCTGTCAGACAGGCAAGGGTGCAAGTAAGTGCCATTTTTATTTCCTAAAGTGGAGAAAAAAGCTTGGCACTCAGAAGTTAATAGTCTGCACCTTTAAATGGGACCTTTTATTCCTGGGAGTCAGGATACTACAAGGTATACCTCACTTTACAGCGCTTCACTTTACAGCGATTCGCTAATACAGCGCTTTGTGGAGCTGAAGTTCAACCTCCAAGGATTTTGAAACAGTGCTATAATCATCGTGAGATTGCGAGAAAAGTGAATGGCACCATTTTGTTATGCTTAGTTTACTCTGTTTATAGCATTGCAGTGCAATCTGTGTCTCAGTGCTATAGTCTGGCAAAATTTACTACAGTAATTGTCACAATTTTACAGGTACAGTATTTATTGAATACTAATTGAATACTTGCTGTGCTAGTGTTAAACTAAACATAGCACTATTGCACCCCTAATATATGTTAGTTCAAACATGTTTTCAGGATTTTAAACACTGAAAAGAAAGCTAAAACTGCCTTGTTTCACTTTAAGGCGGTTTTCACTTTACAGCGGGGCTCCGGTCCCTAACCCGCTGTATGAGCGGGGTATACCTGTAGTAGACAGGATAGCAGGGCACTGTGTGAATACAGGACGTCCTAGTGGTTAATTATGCCTGATGGAGAAAGGGCTTTATTGTTGGCTCAGGACAAAGGTTTATACAGCCGCTGTGTTTTTAACTTTATTGGAGGTTAGACTGCCTCTATTGCAGTCGTTTAGATTTTGGGCCGTTTTTTTTTTTATCAGGACCTTGTGGTCCGTATCGGGGCCGGCTGTGAAGTCACAGGGGTCGGACTCCTTTCTCCTGAAGCAGCACACGCTTTTCCTTGGCGCCTTTCCCTCAGAGTAACGGCTTCCGTGTTCCTCTCCTGTTTAAAGCCCCACTTGTTGTGAAGTCGCTCAGTGGCAGTAGGAACAGGTAGGCACCACAGCTTACTGCTGTGGTGTAGAGGGGCCAGAGAGGTTTTATATATATATATATATATATATATATATATATATATATATATATATATATATATATATATATATATATATATATATATATATATATATATATATATATAGTTTATTGGGGTACAATTTTAATAAGTTATTTCTTCATTATACATAATTCTTTGGGACTGTTTTACTTTTTTGCAAGAGCCTTAAAGAGACAGTAACGTTTTTTAATTAAAAAATAAAACTTTTTTTTTTTTCTGGAAAATACTTTGTGTGTTTTTTTTCTGCAAGATTGCCTTAGAGCGTATGTATTGTTTTTTAGGTTGCCATGACGATGGGCGGCCGTCACGTTTATCATTCACTATATATGTACACTTGCTTTGCACAATATTATTTAGCTTAATGGCACTATTAATATATAATACATCACATAATTTTGTTTGATTGTGGATTTATTGTTTTGAAGCCGAGTAATTACGGGCTAAAACTTGACAACCGGAAGTGCTGTGGCGCACAGCTTCCGGCACGTAGCACTATTGGAACGCAATATGCGGTCCAACACCGATAGTTTGGCGCCAGTGAATGTAATTGTTTGGAGTGGTTTGGAGTGAGTATGTCACTATTTAAAGGTTGGTTTGATTATATTTTAACTATGCTGATGAAGGAGGCAAGACCTCCGAAAACGTTACAGAAATAAAAGTAACTTGTTCGTGAAAGTCCTGAGAGTGCATTTTTTTCTGGCTACATATTCTATATTCTTTGCAAAGTTGCACCCAGGCATTTTTCCTCTGTGGGCGAGATCTGGTGTTTTGGAGATATATATATATATATATATATATATATATATATATATATATATATATATATATATATATATATATATATATATATATATATATAGTTTATTGGGGTACAATTTTAATAAGTTATTTCTTCATTATACATAATTCTTTGGGACTGTTTTACTTTTTTGCAAGAGCCTTAAAGAGACAGTAACGTTTTTTTAATTAAAAAAATTTTTTTTCTGGAAAATACTTTGTGTGTTTTTTTGCTGCAAGATTGCCTTAGAGCGTATGCCTTTTAAAGAGAGCAAACTTTGCTTGAATGCCCAAGTTGAACCCCCTTTACCTTTTTGTAGTTCTTGCATTGAAAGAACTTTAATGTTCAAAGACAGACTGTTTGATTCTGAGCCACCATTCCCTCAAGTGGATGCTGTCCAGGCAATGCCACAGCCTCTTCCACAAGTGTCCCAAACTGTATTATCGTCACATGCAGTGCCCTGCGTTTCCTCTCAATCTCCTGATGGAGTGTATTTGAAGACCGAAATTGCGGCCCAGGTATCCTCGGCGGTATCTGAGGCGCTAGCGGCCATCCCCATACTGCAGGGGAAACGTAAGAGGAATATTTTAGAATCGGATAGTAAGGTATCATATCCGGTTCAGGCTAACCAGGTTGCTCTTTCCCATAAGTCGGAAGAGGAGGATACCTCGGTAGCCTCTGAGGGTAAAATCTCAGATTCAGATAGTAGAATTCCTTCTTCTGATGTTGAAGTAGTTTCCTTCAGATTAAAGCTTGAACACATTTGTGTTTTGCTAAAGGAGGTTTTAGTTACTTTGGACGACTCTGATATGCCTATCATTGTCAACCCTAAGAAGTCTAGCGAATTAAATAAATATTTTGATGGGGAGGTGTTTCCAGTACCAGACTGTGCTACAGAGATTATTGCCCGGGAATGGGAGAGACCAGGAATTCCTTTTTCCTCCTCTGTAGTTTTTAGGAAAATGTTGCCGGTGGCCGATTCCATAAAGGAGTCGTGGCAGACGGTTCCCAAAGTGGAAGGGACGATTTCCACACTGGCTAAGAGAACTGCTATTCCTATTGAGGATAGTTGCTCTTTCAAGGACCATATGGATAAGAAAAGAAGCTGGAGGCCTTCTTAAAGAAGATGTATATTCATCAGGGGTTACAATAGCAACCAGTGGTGTGTTTTGCCATGGTAACAAGTGCGGCAGCTTATTGGTTTGATGCCTTGTCAGAGTCCCTTCAAGCTGAGACTCCTTTGGAGGAGATTCAGGATAGTATACAGGCTTTTAAGTTAGCCAATTCCTTTATCATGGACGCTTCTTTGCAGGTCATTAAGCTGGGAGCCAAAATATCTGGCTTTACAATCTTAGCGAGTAGAGCGCTATGGCTTAAAGCTTGGTCAGCAGATGTTTACAAGGGAAAGACCTTGTTTGGGCCAGCATTAGCAGACATTTCCAATATCATGGGTGGTAAAGGATCTTTTCTGCCTCAAGACAAGAAGAATAAATTGTCAGAGTAATTTTCGTTCCTTTCGCAACTTCAGAGGTAAGCCTTCCCCCGCCTCTACCAAGCAGGATCATTTCAAGCGTTCTTGGAAGTCCAGTCAGTCTTTGGAACAAAAGGAAGCAATCTAAAACCTGCAGCTGATTCTAAGTCAGCATGAATTGTCTGCCCCTGATCCGGGACTGGATCAAGTGGGGGGTAGACTCTCTCAGTTCTCGCAAGCTTAGGAACTATATGTCCCAGACCCTTGGGCAGTGGACATAGTTTCCCAGGGTTACAAGTTAGAAGTCAAAACTTTTCCTTCCAGGGGCAGGTTCCACCTCTCAAGATTATCTGTAGACCAGATAAAAAAGAGAGGCGTTCTTGAAATGTGTACAGGATCTTTCCCTCTTGGGAGTGATAGTTCCAGTCCCAATACAGGAACAGGTTATTGGGTTTTACTTCAACCTTTTTGTGGTTCCCAAAAAAGGGGGAACTTTCAGACCCATTCTATATTTAAAGTCACTCAACAAATTTCTCAGAGTGCCGTCCTTCAAGATGGAGACTATCCGTTCCATTCTTCCTTTGGTTCAGGAGGGTCAATTCATGACAACCATGGACCTGAAGGATGCGTACCTACACGTTCCCATTCACAGGGATCATCACAAATTTCTGAGATTTGCCTATCTGGACAAACACTTTAAATTTGTAGAGCTTCCATTTGGCCTCACCACAGCTCCCAGAATTTTCTCAAAGGTCCTGGGATCTCTATTGGCAGTAATTCGGTCCTGGGAAATTGCAGTGGCACCCTATCTGGACAACATTCTGGTTCAGGCGCCATCTTTGTGCATAGCAGAATCTCATACAAAGATCTTGTTGTCTTTTCTTCGTTCCCACGGTTGGAAGGTCATTTTGGACAAAAGTTCTCTTGTTCCGGCTGCAAGATTGATCTTCTTAGGGACCATTATAGATTCCCTATCAATGAAAATATTTCTGACGGAGGTCAGAAGAGCCAAGATAGTTTCCGCTTGCCTGTCCCTACAGTCTGCGGTACTACCATTAGTGGCCCAATGCATGGGGGTAATTGGGTTGATGGTAGCTTCCATGGATATAGTTCCCTTTGCCCGGTTTCCATTTGAGACCTCTTCAGCTATGCATGTTTGCTCAATGGAACGGGGATTTTACAGATCGATCAACAAGAGACTCCCTACCGTGGTTACTGTCTCAAGAACATCTGTCCCAGGGGACGTGTTTTCAGAGACCCTCTTGGGTAATTGTGACCAGTAAGCAGTCTGGGACTCATTGAAGGTGCAGGGACTTTGGTCTCAGGAGGAATCTGCTCTCCCTATAAACATTCTGGAGTTGAGAGCGATCTTTAATGCCTTGATGGCTTGGCCTCAACTGGCTCTAGCCTGGTTTATCAGGCTCCATTAGGACAACATAACCTCAGTGGCTTACATCAACCACCAGGGGGGGAACTCTGAGTTCCTTAGCCATGGAGGAGGTGGCACAAATCAGTGTGCGGAGGCTCACAATTGTCTGTCATCCACATCCCAGGATAATTGGGAAGCGGATTTCTTGAGCAGACAGACTTTCCATCCCGGGGAGTGGGAACTCCATTCGGAAGTGTTCTCCAGGTTCACAACCAAATGGGGGTTGCCGGGATTTGATCTGATGGCTTCTTGTCTAAACACCAAGCTCCCAAAGTACGGTTTGAGGTCGAGAGCTCCTCAGGCCTTTCTGATAAATGCTCTGGCAGTTCCTTGGAACTTCAGGTTGGCATATCTTTGCTCCGTTTGCTCTCCTTTCACGAGTCATCGCTCGGGTCAAGCAGGAGAGAGCGTTGGTGATTCTAATAGCTCCTGCATGGCCTCTCAGGATCTGGTATGCAGATCTAGTAGAAATGTTGTCTCTACCTCAGTGGAGACTCTGAGAAAGGACCTTCTACTTCAGGGGCCCTTTCTTCATCCAAATCTCATTTCTCTGAAGCTGACTGCTTGGAGATTGAACGCTTGATTTTAGCTAAGCGTGGACTCTCTGAATCGGCCATTGAGACCATGATTCAGGCTTGTAAGCCTGTCACTAGAAAGATTTGCCATATGATATGGCGTAAATATCTTTATTGGTGTGAATCTAAAGGATTCTCTTGGAGAATCTTATCTTTTCTACAGGTAGGCCTGGAGAAGGGGTTGTCTGTCAGTACCATCAAGGGTCAGATTTCTGCTCTATCTATGTTGTTGCACAAGCGTCTGGTGGACATGCCGGATGTACAATCCTTTTGCCCTGGTCAGAATCAGGCCTGTGTTTAAATCTGTTGCTCCACCTTGGAGTCTTAACCTTGTTCTTAAAGTTTTGCAACAGACTTCGTTTGAGCCTATGCATTCCATAGATATTAAGTTATTATCTTGGAAGGTTTTGTTTCTTACTTCTATTTCTGCCTCCCGGAGGGTTTCTGAACTCTCAGCTTGACTCTCCTTTCATGCAGATAAGGCAGTTCTTCGTACCAAGTTTGGTTTTCTTCCTAAGGTTGTTTCAGACAGAAATATTAATCAGGAAATTGTTGTTCCTTTGATATGTCATAATCCTTCTCATAAGGAACGTTTGTTGCACATCTTAGATGTTGTGCGGGCTCTTAAATTCTATTTTCCGGTGACTAAGGATTTTCATCAGTCTTCTGCATCGTTTGTTTGCTTTTCTGGGAAACGTAAGAGACAGAAAGCTACTGACACTTCTTTCTCTCTGGTTGAGAAGTATTTTTTGTTTGGCATATGAAACTGCTGGACAGCATCCACCTGAGAGAATTACAGCTCATTCCACTCGGGCTGTTTCTTCTTCTTGGGCCTTCTTCAAGAATGAGGCCTCTGTGGAACAGATTTGCAAGGCTGCGACTTCGTCTTCTTTGCACACTTTTTCTAAATTCTATAAATTTGACACTTTTGCCTCGGCTGGGGCTTCTTTTTGGGGAAAGGTTCTTCAAGCAGTGGTGCCTTCTGTTTAGGTTACCTGTCTTGTCCCTCCCTAATCATCTGTGTCCTCTAGCTTTGGTATTGATTCCTAACACTAATTGCTTATTCCATGGACTCACCGTGTCTTAAGAAAGGAAACCAAAATTTATTCTTACCTGATAAATTTATTTCTTGACACGGTAAGTCCACGGCCCACCCTTATTTTCAAACAGTTTTTTTTTATATAAACCTCAGGCACCTCTACACCTTGTGTTATTTACTTTCCTTTTCCTTCAGTCGAATGACTGGGGGTTGTGGGAAGGGAAGTAATACTTAACAGCTTTGTTGTGGTGCTCCTTCTCTCCTCCTGCTGGGCAGGAGTGATATTCCCAACTGTAATTGCTTGATTCCGTTGACTCACCGTGTCAAAGAAATACATTGATCAGGTAAGCATACATTTTGTTTTTCATTACTTTGGAAAATTGTAACTAGAGCACAGGTGAAATAATCAGATAAGTAACAATGGTTACCAGCCTGCTTTCACCCATTAGCTGATTTCACCTAAGCTTTAGTTAAGATATCATGAAAATCTGGCCTTGAGGACTGGAGTTGAGAAACATTGTTGTAGGCTATTGTTATATTGTTAAGCTTGTACTACATTCATGTTATATGCAGCTCACTGGTTCTATAATACATTAGGGGAGTGTAATCCTCTCTTTTTACTAGATTGATTTTGTTTAAAGGGACACTGAACCCAAATGTATTCTTTTCAGATAGAGCATGCAATTTGAAGCAACTTTCTAATTTACTCCTATTATCAATTTTACTTTGTTCTCTTGCTATCTTTATTTGAAAAAAGAAGGCATCTAAGCTAAGGAGCCAACCAATTTTTGGTTCAGTCCATGGACAGCACTTGTTTATTGGTGGGTGAATTTATCCACCAATCGTCAAGAACAACGCAGGTTGTTTACCAAAAATGGGCCGGAATCTAAACTTACATTCTTGCTTTTCAAATAAAAATACCAAGAGAATGAAGAAAAATTGATAATAGGTGTAAATTAGAAAGTTGCTTAAAATTGCATGCTCTATCTAAATCATGAAAGAAAAAAATTGGGTTCATTGTCCCTTTAAGAAAGTTGATCAAAGGCTTTATTGCCCAATAAAGCTGCTAAACAATATATGTAATCTTTAAATATCCATAATACACATATATGTAACAAGAATTATATAGAGGAACTTTTAAAAATATCACTTTTCTCAGTCTAATAGTTATGAATGAACTCATGGCTTTTACACCATGTGCAGAGATTCAGCGATGTTATATTGATCACCGGCAAAATTTAACATAAATGCATTCAAAAGGAACACAGCGTCAAACTACATAATCACTAGATTATGGTGAAAGCCAATGTGTCTAACAAATCAGTAAACATCTGCAGAGAAAGTTGGGAAAAGCTGAATGAAAAAACATTTCTGGCAAACTTATTTGAAACCTTAAATTAACAACTGCATGCTGATACTTTTCAAGGGATTTGTGTTAAAACTCTATTTTTTTCTACTTCATCGCTTTTTACTAATTGGTACTTTTGTTATTTTAAAGGTAGTTAAGAGCTTATAAAGCCAATTTCCATAGATCTGGATTAATTGCACAAACTTCATGATGCATTTTTATTGTTTGTGCTGTATATCATTAGGTAGGATGCAAATATATATATAATAATTAGATTTTATGTGTATCCTTACAACTCTTGTTCAATGCATCAGCTTTGCCTTAATGCAGTTCTCTCGCTGGCTAAAAAAACACTGCTTTTCAACTTTGTAAAATTCCACCCTGCCTTCGCGATTTCAGAAATCTGTATACTAATCTGCTACTACTGCATTCCCAACAAGTCAAAAAAGACTGCATTTTAGTTAATGCAATATATATCATTGATTATAAAAAAAAGCAAAATATATATCCAAGCTTCTCTTTATAAATGCTCTGAAAACTAAACTCACTGTTCTAACCTCAGCTGAAAAAATAATTTCTGCATGCCTAACTTTCATAACTGTCTGTTCCCATAGCTTGCCTCGTTGGGCTTTCGTCTCTTGCTCTGCTGGATATCTCACAGTTGCCTGCTCATGTCTTTGATTGACATTTCTTGATATAACGGACGGCCTAATTTATTTTATTCTAGAATATGTATGTATATATATGTGTGTGTGTGTGTGTGTATATATATATATATATATATATATATATATATATATATATATATATATATATATATATATATACTTTTTGAAACTATAAGTCTTTTAGACTGGATCAATTTTTAAAAGAACGCATGTATAAAATGATCTGTTTAAATTATAAATAACTTCACAGATTTCTCTATGAGGAACTGTTAGTAGATATATGCAGTTTTGCTGTTGAATGAAAAATCAGCCTGAATTATTTAACCAATTGACTTTTTAAGATTTCTATTTTCTTTCAGCGCCTCTTATCTCATTTGTTGTTATAAAAAATTACTGTTTGACTTTACTGAATTTTTTGCTTTATGTTTAATTTCAGTGTCAAAAGAAGCTCCACAATAGAGAAATCACATAATACATGGGATAACTCTGATGACAGCCGAAACAAACTGATGAGAGCTGCATCAACCTCAAAATTAACCTCAAAAGTTTCCAAAGTTTCAGACAAGTAAGCATTTTGCCAGCAGCGTGAATTTATGGTATGAACTACCTTTATTTTTGGAAAAATTATTTAAATTTACATTTTCTTAATCATACATTATTTATAGGCTTCTATGTCCCATGAGACGTGATGGTAGGAAAACCACACTTTAAGAAATTCAGAAAAATCCAGTTTTATTTTTATGCTATAGAAACTTTAGTTAAAGGGACATAATCCTCATATGCTAAATTATTTGAAAGTGATTCAGCATAACTGTAAAAAGCTGACATGAAAATATCACCTGAACATTTCTATGTAAAAAGGGAAGATATTTTACCTCAGCAGTGTGAGTGCTCTGTGAACAGTTATACTTCAGCTGCAAGTTGGGGGGAAAAGTAGCAGAGTGTATCAACAGTACTGAGGTCATGCTTTGCTTTGCAGTGTTCTCATGAGATTTCACTGAAATCTTGTAAAATTTCATAGTAAACTTCCTTAAATTGAATAGGAAAATAACATGACTGTGCCTGCACATGCCAGATTCACGCTCTCTTGCAAGTCCTGGGACTAGCATTCAGATTACAGTGGGTGTAAATACTTAAGAAATTTTGAGGTAAAATATATTCCTTTTTTAGGTTCAGGTGATATTGTCTAGTCAGATATTTACAACTGTACTGTGTCACTTTCAAGTGCTTCAAAATTTGGGTATCGTGCCCCTTTAAATTATTTGATTCTGACTTTTCTCTACTCTGATATCTCTATTTCTTTTTTAAGACACGATGAGTTGACGGATCATCTTAATTACTAATGGGATATTCACCTCCTGGTCAGCAGGAGGAGGCAAAGAGCACCACAGCAGAGCTGTTAAATAGCTCCTCCCTTCCCTCCCACTCCAGTCATTCTCTTTGCCTACGTTAGTGATAGGAAGAGGTAAAGTGAGGTGTTAGAAAAGATTCTTCAATCAAGAGTTTATTATTTTTAAAGTAGTGCCATAGTGTGCTACTTTGTTCTAGGGTGTACCTGTAGTCCATATCAGTCTCTACAGGAGCGCTTTGGTGGCTTTAAAGCAATGGGAACTTGTGGGACCTAATTCTCACTGCACCTCCCATACTGATGCTGCCCTGACTCAGAAAACCTGAAGGATTTTTACTCAGGAATTTTGTTTCTTTCCAGGTCCATGGGAGGGAGAGGACATCATAAACCTGGGACCTGCCTTGCTGCCAGGAAGAAAATGAGGTAAGTGCTAACCTTTTTTTCTGGGGGTAGAGATCTCAGAGAAAGTTTGTCACTTTCTTGAATTTACATATAACCTCATCAAATTGGATTCAGATTCTCCTAGTTTTAACAGGGGACATTAGGCAGTTAGGACGCAGTCTTTCATTCCTGGTCTAATAATAAGGCTGACTGGGTGAAAGAGTCACTATATCTGCACACAGCTTGCATTGTGTTTTAGACATGTGTAGTTGTCTACGGACTTAGAGGGCTGTGCAATACTTTTGTATCATCAGGTGCACAAAGGAGTCTCTACTCATGACTAAAGGGCTGAGCAGTTTTAGATGAGTGCTGACACATGTCGCTGTTCAATTTGTCTGCTTGATCCCGGGGGGCTATAGTTTGATAATAATGACCGGGAGAGGACATGTTTTCCTCTTTGTTCATGTACCCTACCGGTGTGAGTGCAGTGTGTTCGGTGTTACCGCGATGACACCAGTGTTTCATCTTTTAAATAGAGATGGAGCTTTATTTTTTTTTATTTTCACTTTGCTCCCGACGCCTTTACTTAGACAATGGTGACCGGGAGATGTCTTGGGTGACGCTCACGAGGGGCGGAGTTGGTAAAAAAAAAAAAAAAAACGGCGCCAATGTTTTCTTCCTCCCTCCTGTAAGTTATGAGTATAAGCTAGGAGTGGAGGAGGGCGCCATATAGAAATCTCTTCCTTTCTGTCACTTCCGGTTATCAGAAGACACAAAGGAATTTCAGTATAAATGATTGTGCTTCAGTCAGTGCTATTATGTGCTCAGTTTTTGGTATAGGCAGGCTGTCTGACGCCTAAGTACCGTCCTTCAGAACAAGCTGAGATATTGATAGGGTTCTGCAATTCCCTCATACATCTTCAATGTTCGACCTAGTGAAAATAAAGATGTTACTTTTTAACTTTAAAGAGACAGTATCACTTGCTATATGTTGAGCTTTATTAGCAACTGATTACGTTTTTAATTCATTATTCTGCTTTATGTGAGGCAGGTTGTGATTAATGAAGTGCGCATTACTGTTTTTTATCCCACATGCAGTACCCTGCTTTTTTCTTGCAATTTCCATCTGGAATTGCTGCACAATACATTGCTTATTAAATGTCATGGCAATGTTTATGAACAGCAATGTTTCAAAACTAATTTACTTGCTTCTGCACACAGAAATAAGAAATTACTTTTAAATTTTAAAGAGACGGTCACATGCAGTGCCCTGTGGTTCCTTGCAATGTCATGGCAATGTTTATGAACAGCAATGTTGACATACTAATTTACTTGCTTCTGCACACAGAAATCAGAAATTACTTTTAAATTTTAAAGAGACAGTCACATGCAGTGTCCTGCGGTTCCTTGCAATTCCCATCTGGAATTGCTGCACAAGACATTGCTTTTTTAATGTCATGGCGATGTCTATAAACAGTTATATTGGCATGCTAATTTAGCTTGCTTCTGCATACAGAAATAAGAAGTTACTTTTAAAATTTAAAGAGACAGTAATGTTTTTTTATGTGTCAATTTTTAATAAAGAATTTCACTTTTTTCTGAAATTACTCCTTCAAAGGCGTTTGCTGTTTAGGAGTCTGTGGAAGCTCACATGCAGTGCCCTGCGCTTCCTCTCACACTCCACCTGGAGTAGATCTGCATTTCATGCATTATATGTTTTTATCACATGGTAGAACAACATTTCTAGAGGAATTATTCTCAATCATTCAGGGTGATTGATTCAGTAGTGGCTATTACGAATGGTGTAATCTATCTAGTGCTAGTGCGTCAAGTAAGTTATAAGGAATGGAAGAAACCGCATTCCCTATATTTAATATTGATGTTTCCCATAGTCGACTCAGGATGGAGTAGTTTCCAGCTTAGCTAAGAGAACTACTATACCCTTAGAGGAGAGTTGGGGTTTTCAAAGGTCCTATGGACAAAAAATTAGAAAATAATGTACACCAGGGTTTCCAAGGCAACCAGCTGTGTATTTTGCTACCGTCACTAGTGAGACGCTATATTGGTTTGATGCTAAGCCAGAAACTCCCCTGGATAAACTCCAGGAGAGGATATTAGCTTTCAAATTGGCTCATTCCTTTGTTTCAAATTCTTTCCTTCAAGTTATCAATCTGGGAGCATAGAAGCTCACAGAGCCTTATGGTTAGAACATTGTTCTACGGATGTATGCTCTAAGTCTTAGCTTTTAGCGATTCCTTACAAGGGGAGGACCTTGCTGGGACCTGGCTTGAAATTATCTCTTGAAATTTAAAGAATTTAAAAAAAAAAAAAATCCAAATAGCCTGCTGTTGAATCAAAGACAGCATGAAGGACACGCCCGATCCGGGATCGGATCTTGTAGGGGGCAGTCTTTTCGTCTTCCCTCAGGCTTGGGTTCGAGATGTTCAGAATCCCTGGGCAATAGGAAATAGTGTCCCAGCGATTCAAATTAGAGTTCAAGAGTTCCTCCCAGAGGCAGGTTTCTGTTTTTGAGATTATCTGCAGATAAGACAATGGAGAGCCGTTCTTACACTGCGTAGGAGGCTCTCAGTCCTGGGAGTGATTGTTCCAGTTCCATTACAGGTACAGGGTCTGGGTTTTTTATCCCAATCGGTTTGTGGTTCCCAAAAAAGAGGGAACCTTCAGATCGCTTTT
This sequence comes from Bombina bombina, assembly GCF_027579735.1. Classification (NCBI taxonomy): domain Eukaryota; kingdom Metazoa; phylum Chordata; class Amphibia; order Anura; family Bombinatoridae; genus Bombina; species Bombina bombina. The sequence goes on along the minus strand of NC_069502.1, from coordinate 1,101,097,146 downwards.
TAGATCTCAAGAGTCTAAACAAATTTCTTAGTGTACCGTCCTTTAAGATGGAGACTATTCGTTACATTCTTTCCTTGATCCAAGAGGGTCAATTTATAAATCATCTCAAGTTCTAAAGTTTGCCTTCTGGACAAACGCGTCCAGTTCGTGGCTCTTACTTTCGGTCTTGCTACAGCTCTGAGTTATCACAAAGGTTCTGGGATCGCTATTGGTGGTGCTTCAGTTACGGGCATTGCAGTGGTGCCCTATCTGGACAACATTCTAGTCCAGGCGTCATCCTTACGGCAAGCAGGATTTCACTCGGACATGGTGTTATCCTTCCCGTGTTCTCACGGGAGGAAGGTAAATTTGGAAAAGAGTTCCTTAGTCCTAAGCACAAGGGTATCTTTCTTGAGAACCTTAATAGATTTCATATCAATGACGAATTTTTCTGACAGAATGTCAGGAAATCAGAGATTATTGATACTTGTCTAGTCATTCAGTCCACTCCCTGGCCTTCAGTGGCTCAGTGCACGGAGGTAATCGGGCTGATGGTGGCGGGAATGGTCATCATCCCGTTTGCTCGGTTCCATCTCAGACCTCTGCAGTTAAGCATACTCAGGCAATGGATCAGAGACTATACAGATTTGTCTCCTCGAATACTAGTGGAGCAGGAGACGAGGGATTCTCTTCAATGGTGGTTGTCTCTGGTTCATCTCTCCCATGGAACCTACTTTCGCAGACCATCTTGGGTGATTGTGACAACAGACGTCAGCCTTCTAGGGTGGGGAGCAGTTTAGGGCTTCCTAAGGACTCAGGGGGTTTGGACTCAGCCAGAGTCTGTTTGTTTTCTCCTATAAACATTTTGGAGCTGAAAGTGTTCTACATTGTTTTTCTGGCCTAGCCTCAGTTAGCCTCGGTCCAGTTTATCAGGTTCCAGTCAAACAAAATAACGTCAGTAGCTTCCATCAATCATCAGGAAGGAACGAGGAGTTCCTTGGCAATGTCAGAAGGTTTCCAAAATAATTTAGTGGACGGAGGCTCATTCTTGCTGCCTGTCGGCGATCTACATCCCAGGGGTGGATATCTGGGAGACTGTTTTCCTGAACAGACGGTCTTTTCATCCGGGGGAGTGGGAACTCCATCCGGAAGTGTCATATCTTCCACCTTGGAGACTTCCTTTGCGGAAGGACTTTCTAATTCAAGGGCCCCTCCTTCATCCAAATCTGTTTTATCTGAAACTGACTGTTTGGAGATTTAACGTTTATTATCCAAGCAGGGTTTTTCTGACTCGGTCATTGAGACCATGATTCAGGTTCGTTAGCCTGTCACTAGATAAATTTATCATAAGATATGGCTTAAATATCTCTATTGGTGTGAATCCACGGGCTACTCATGGAGTAGAGTTAGGATTCCTAGAATTTTATCTTTTCTCTGCGAGGGTTTGGAGAAAGGGTTTATCGTCAAGTTCCCTAAAGGATCAAATCTGTCTTTTTCTATTTTGTTACACAAGTCTGGAAGTTGTCCCAGATGTACAAACATTTTGTCATGCCTTGGTCAGGATCAGGCCTGTGTTCGAACCAGTTACTCCTCCTTGGATTCTGAATTTAGTTCTCTGAATTCTTCAAGGGGCTCCATTTGAGCCTCTGCATTCCTTGGATATTAAGTTTTTATCTTGGAAAGTTTTATTTCTTGTTATTCTTCTGCTCGGAGAGTGTCAGAGCTCTTGGCATTACAGTATGAATCTCCTTATCTTATTTCCATTCAGATAAGGTAGTTTTACGTATTAACTTAGGATTTCTTTCTAAGGTTGTTTCTGACCGGAACATTAATCAGTAGATTGTTGTTCCTTCCTTGTGTCCTAATCCGTCTTCTAAGAAGGAAAGACTTTTGCACAATTTGGACGTGGTCCGTACTTTAAAGTTTTACCTGCAGGCGACTAAGGACTTTCGTCAGACAGAAAGTTACAGCTACTTTCTTTTTGTCTGATCATACGTTTTGCATATGAGACTGCTGGACAGCAGCATCCTGGGAGAGTTATGGCTCATTTCACGAGGGCTGTTGCTTCCTCATGGGCATTCAAAAATGAAGCTTCTGTGGAACAGATTTGCAAGGCTACAACTTGGTCCTCTCTTCACACTTTTTCCAAGTTTTACAAATTTGACATTTTTGCCTCGGCTGAGGCTGTTTTTGGGAGAAAGGTTCTTCAAGCAGTGGTTCCCTGTCTTGTCCCTCCCGTATAATCTGTGTACTCTAGCTTGGGTATTGAATCCCATTAGTAATTAAGATGATCCGTGGACTCATCGTGTCTTAAAAAAGAAAAGAAAATTTATGCTTACCTGATAAATTTATTTATTTTTTGTCACGAGTCCACGGCCCGCCTTGTTCTTATAGACAGGTTAAGGGTTATTGTAAACTTCACACGCCTCTGCACCTTGGCTTTTCCTTTCTCTTCCTAACTTTGGTCGAATGACTGGAGTGGGAGGGAAGGGAGGAGCTATTTAACAGCTCTGCTGTTGTGCTCTTTGCCTCCTCCTGCTGACCAGGAGGTGAATATCCCATTAGTAATTAAGATGATCCGTGGACTCATCGTGTCAAAAAAGAAATACATTTATCAGGTAAGCATAAATTTTCTTTTTTTGCCAGTACACAAATTAATGATGATAATAATTCAAAAACCTAAATAATGCTTACCTAATAATTTTGTTTCCATCTGTATGGGAAGAGTCCACAGCTGCATTCATTACTTGTGGGAAATACTGAACCTGGCCACCAGGAGGAGCCAAAGACACCCCAGCCAAAGGCTTAAATACCTCACCCACTTCCTCATAACCCCAGTCATTCTGCCGAGGGAACAAGGAACAGTAGGAGAAATATCAGGGTGAAAAAGGTGCCAGAAGAAAAAAAAAATCAAATTTAGGGCCGCCCATCAGAGAGCACAGACGGGAGCTGTAGACTCTTCCCATACAGATGAAAACGAAATTATATCGGGTAAGCATAATTTGTTTTCCATCTTATTATTGGAAGAGTCCACAGCTGCATTCCTTACTTATGGGAAACATATACCCAAGCTCTAGAGTACACGGAATGCTAACGGAAGGGAAAAAATAGAGGCAGACCCTAATCTGAGGGAACCCCAGCCTGCAAAAGCTTTCTCCCGAAGGCTGCTTCAGTAGAAGCAAAAACATCAAACTTGTACAGGTAGCCGCCTTACAAATCTGATCCATAGAGGCCTCATTTTTGAAGGCCCAAGAGAGAACCACTGCTCTCATAGAATAAACCGTAATCTTCAGAGGAGGCTTATGTCCCACCGTTTCTATGCTAAACGGATGACACTCTTCAGACAAAAAGATAAGGAAGTCGAAGAGGCCCTCTGACCCTTATGCTTCCCGGAAAAGAGACCAAACAGAGGTTTGTCTAAATTCTTTCGTGGCCTGAAGATAGAACTTCAAGGCACAAACCACATACAGAAATAAGTTGTAAACATTCCTTCGACGAAGAAGCATTAGGATATAAGAAAGGAACCACAATCTTTTGATTGATGGTGTGAATTGACACAACCTTAGGAAGAAAACCTAACTTGGTTCGTAGAACAGCCTTATCGGCATGAAAAGCCAGATAAGAAGGGACGCATTGCAAGGCAGCAATCACAGATACTCTGCGCACAGAAGCAATAGCCAGTAGAAAAGGAACCATCCAAGACAACAATTTAATGTCTACTTTATGCATAGCCTCCACGGAGCCCGTTGCAAAACCTTAAGGACAAGATTTAAACTCCCAGCAGAGCCTTAACAAATGACTGCACATCTGGAAGCTCTGCAAACCTCTTGTGCAGTACTACAGACAGGGCCGAAAACTGTCCCATCAGGGGACTTGCAAAAATGCCCTTCTCCAGTTCATCCTGGAAAACAGAATAAGTAGGTCCTCTACACCTTATGATAGATGCGACGAGCAACCAGCTTAAAAAAAAAGTAAAAATAACTCTCCGAAAACCCTCTCTTGGCTAGGACTAAGCGTTCAATCTCCACGCAGTCAGCCTCAGAGAATCTAGACCTTGATGAACAGAATCCTTGGTCAGAAGATCCCTGTGACAAGGTAATTAGATCCGCGAACCATTTTCTTTGCGGCCAAGACGAAGCAGTCAGTATCACTAACGTCTCCTTGACTCGAGCCACTACACTAGGAAGCTGTGGTAACGGTCGGAAAGGATAAATGTGATTGAACCTCCAAGGCACCGCTAATGCATCTGTTAGCTCCGCCTGAGGATCACTGTACCTCGACCCCTATCTGGATAGCTTGGTATTGAGATGTTATAAGCTCTTCCTCTAGCAAATCTCTGCAAACACTCGAGATGGAGAGACCATTCTCCCGGATGAAAGGATTGTCTGCTGTGTAAGTCAGCTTCCCAGTTGTCCACACCTGGAATGTGGATCGCTGACCGCGAACAAATGCGGGTCTCCCCCACACCAGAATCCGTGATACTTCCCTCAAAACTAGAGAGCTTCACGTTCTCTTTCTCCCCCCCCCCCCGATGGTTGATGTAAGCCAACGAGGATATATTGTTTGATTGGAATCTGATCTGGGATGAACCCAGCAGAGGCCAAGCCTTCAGAGCATTGTATATTGCCCGAAGATCCAAAATAAGATCAGGAGGGAGCTTTACCTCCTGAGACCAGAGGCCCTGTGCCTTCCTGGCACTCCAAACAGCTCCCCATTCTGACAGACTCGCAACCGTAAAAACAAGAGGAGGAGGGTATCCAAATATGCCAAAATATCTTTAATATGATATATTAAATCATAACAAAGTCAGAAAAAAACATGATGTTTCAGGGCCCAAGCCCCTTAATCATGTGTTAAACAATTGTTCAGATTCACCTGTTTAAATAGCCTTACAACCGTAGTCACAATCACCCAGGATGGTCTTGAGACAGATGTCCCTCAGAACAAGTGATCCGGACAAAACCACCAAGAGAGCAATTCTCCCGATTGGATGTCCAGAGAATCTGTTGAGACAGATCCGAATGATCGCCGTTCCACTCGTTCAGCATGTGCATTTGCAACATCCTGAGGTGAAACTTGGCAAAGGAAATGATGTCCAAGCTGGACACCATGAGACCAATCTCCTCCATACCCCGAGCCACAGATGGCCTTAAGGAGATCTATAGGGCAAGACATGTTGAAGCTAGCTTGCAACGTCTCTGGTCTGCGAAATATTCTCATGTCTATGGAGACTATTATAGTACCCGAGAATTCTACCATGGTACTTGATACAAGAGAACTTTCTCTAGATTATCTGCCATCCATGGGATCGAAGAAGACAGAGGAGATATTCCGAATGGTCCACTCTTCGAAACATTTCTTTAGCTAAACCAAAAGGAAGGGCAATAAACTGGAAGTGCTGGTCCAGGAATGCAAACCTTAGGAACTGGAAGTGGTCCTTGAGGATTGGTACGAGAAGGGAGCATTCTTCAGATCTATCGTGGTCATGAACTACCTCTCTCTAATGAGGTGAAAAATTGACCTTATTGTAGGTAGTTTCTCCACTAAGCGCGGCAACAGCCGCCGCCGATTGAAACAAATATCCTGTATGTTGAAAAATCTTTCTTAGCAGATATTTTTTTTTTTCCATCTTTTTTTTTATCCATTGGCTCTTCAAACGAAGAACTATCGTCAAGCAGGGATAGTAGTACGTTTAGCAAGGGTGAAGATAACGCCATCCCATTTAGGGACAGAACCTCACAACTCCATTGAGAGTCCAGGACTGGGGACAATTTGTTAAAGGGAGAAGACTGGGAAAAGGAATGTAATCCTGTCCCATTAATTCTTAATAATGTTCACCATCTAACAGGAGCAGGGAAGGATAACGAACCACCCTGTCCTTAAACTTTATCCAATTTTGGAATTAAAGGTTCAACAGGCAATTTGGCCTCTGGAACCTCTGAATGCGCTAAAAACTTCCTTTAGAAGAAAGCGCAAATTCCTAAACTAAAGTCTGGTTCCTCTGCAGCCGGAGGTTTAGCGGTAGCAGACTCTGACTCAGAATGTTCATACTCTGAGTTCTCAAAAAGAACTTCATCCTCGGATAACCCTCCGTTAAATACATTAAATGATCTGATGTACTCTGGGAAGGACTGCAATATGTAACCTTTCGCTTGCGCTTAGCAGGGCGATGTAAAGCATTAAAGGCCGCAGATACTGCCGTCTGAACTGCGCGGTAACGTCTGGTGAAAAAAGGCTCCCTCCAGATGGAGGATCAGCAATGCTATGGGAAAACTGCATGTGTAGAGATATAAGAATGTAGGGTACGCACCTCACTGGATGACAACTCCTCAGAGGTGGACGGCTCCATGGTTTCAAACATGTTTGATATTATCACATTATCAAGGCATTTGGAACATAATTGAGAGGGCGAAACTAAGGCGACCTCACCATATCAACAGGAATTACTCATTAGGAATAGAGGGAGTGTCCTCTAAAGTAACAGAATCCTCCTTCGCTAGTGCAATAACCGGAGAACTAGAGAAAGAAAACATCTTATTTTATTTAAAAAAAACAGCACTCTTATACCCCAATGGCTGGGGCACTCACCACCTCCTATGACCCAGACAGTACAGAGATTTATGCTCCTCTCTGATAGACACCCGGTCAGGAAAAAGGGAATGAATCACATGGTGCACAATGCAGGACCGTCCATGCTATGAGAGAGCGCGCCAAGCTTGTAAGCTGCATGGCTCTCAAAGTGAAAGTGAAACCTTTATATTCCATAACAGCCCATAAGCCCATAACATGTCACACATAAAAGCAGCATAAAATCAAATAAACATATAAGATAAATCCCCTCTATTCAATACTCCCCCTAAGGAGATATTAACCCTTGATTCTATACAGATAAAAGGAGTCACACTGTGACCCTGTCTTCTTACGTTATCATACATGTATAAAATATGAAACAATCTTACCAGAATCTACGCGATGGAACAGGAACACTGCCCTTCAAGTGTGACAGATAGTAGCATCGCTTCTGACATGGACTTGAGTGAAGAAAGCAGACAGCGAAACTCTTCAACGCTGATTGCCTATGGAGCTGTTAAAATGAGTCAGGATGGTTTTGCAGAAAGACTTTCCCTGCATCTCCGAACTCTAACTTTCATGCTCTCACTGAGAGGCTGACAGGACTACTTAAAACTACATTGCAAAATTGTTAGAGAAAGTAAACAAAAATTGATACTATATAAGCACTTGAATAACTTGGAATTGGAAAAAAGTCACACACATTAAAATATTAATCTTTATTAGAACATATTAAAATCTGGGTGTATTAAAACTAAAGTGCTGGCAATATTCCAGTTAAAGAACTGGTTATCGAGGGGGGAACAGTTACATGGTCATAAAGTGGACTGTTATACAGGTAGCAATATAATTGGGTTGTAAAGCCTCAAATGAGAGACAATATACACTTTGTAGGAGAAAGGCCTAATTACCAAGTATATGGGTTGTACTAATATAATGATCACACTAGTAGCTTGGTCAGCATGTGCGACTCAAGTACTATAATAGTTTGGGATATTAGGGATGTTAGGCTATAAGACCATGAAGCGAATACAGTGTGACGCCCCTTGATCAGATAATTGCATAGCTTGCTGATCGCTGAATTCAGCAATTACCAACTGAGTGACCAGTGCTCAGGTATACGCTTACTAAATGTAGTGAATTAACTTGCTGATAGCAGAAATAAACTGCCATTCACAGCCTCCCATATAAATACTCTGACACTTCTGTTGTGAAAATTATTATTCATTTGGACCAAAATAATTAGGTCATATAGTATGTAATTACAGAGTACCGAGTTACTGTGTATTATCTCACGCATACATTATATAGAGCTATTCGCCTGGTTGTGTGATAGCTCCTATGAGAATTGGCGTGATTATATTAATAAAGTAGTTACAATACTACTAGTAAATTATCATGAGTGTAACTAGTCTGCTTATCAATATATTAAAGGGACAATCTACACCAGAATTTGTATTGTTTTAAAAGATAGATAATCCCTTTATTACCCATTCCCCAGTTTTGCATAACCAACAGTTATATTAATATACTTTTAACCTCTATGATTACCTTGTATCTAAGCCTCTGCAAACTGCCCCTTTATTTCAGTTCTTTTGACAGACTTGCAGTTTAGCCAATCAGTGCCTGCTTCCAGATAACTTCACGTGCACGAGCACAGTGTTATCTATATGAAACACATGAACACCCTCTAGTGGTGAAAAATTGGTAAAATGCATTCTGAAAAGAGGTGGCCTTCAAGGTCTAAGAAATTAGCATATGAACCTCCTAGGTTGAGCTTTCAACTAAGAATACCAAGAGAACAAAGCAAAATTGGTGATAAAAGTAAATTGGAAAATTGTTTAAAATGACATGCTCTATCTGAATCATGAAAGTTTATTTTGGCCTAGATTGTCCCTTTAAATTCACACCCTAGGTGTATACTGTGCTTATTACTAGGCAACGTAAAGT
>NC_069502.1:1100993647-1101083647 GCF_027579735.1 Bombina bombina | reverse complement strand
ATCCGGTAAGCCATGTTTATTACGATTGTAAATAAGGGCTTCACAAGGGCTTATTTAAACTGTAGACTTTTTCTGGGCTAAATCGATTGATTATTAACACATATTTAGCCTTGAGGAATCATTTTATCTGGGTATTTTGATATAATAATATCGGCAGGCACTGTTTTAGACACCTTATTCTTTAGGGGCTTTCCCAAAGCATAGGCAGAGTCTCATTTTCGCGCCGGTGTTGCGCACTTGTTTTTGAGAGGCATGGCATGCAGTCGCATGTGAGAGGAGCTCTGATACTTATAAAAGACTTCTGAAGGCGTCATTTGGTATCGTATTCCCCTTTGGGTTTGGTTGGGTCTCAGCAAAGCAGATACCAGGGACTGTAAAGGGGTTTAAAGCTTAAAACGGCTCCGGTTCCGTTATTTTAAGGGTTAAAGCTTCCAAAATTGGTGTGCAATATTTTCAAAGCTTTAAGACGCTGTGGTGAAAATTTGGTGAATTTTGAACAATTCCTTCATGTTTTTTCGCAATTGCAGTAATAAAGTGTGTTCAGTTTAAAATTTAAAGTGACAGTAACGGTTTTATTTTAAAACGTTTTTTGTACTTTCTGATCAAGTTTATGCCTGTTTAACATGTCTGAGCTACCAGATAGACTGTGTTCTGAATGTGGGGAAGCCAGAATTCCTATTCATTTAAATAAATGTGATTTATGTGATAATGTCAATGATGCCCAAGATGATTCCTCAAGTGAGGGGAGTAAGCATGGTACTGCATCATTCCCTCCTTCGTCTACACGAGTCTTGCCCACTCAGGAGGCTCCTAGTACATCTAGCGCGCCAATACTCCTTACTATGCAACAATTAACGGCTGTAATGGATAATTCTGTCAAAAACATTTTAGCCAAAATGAACCCTTGTCAGCGTAAGCGTGGCTGCTCTGTTTTAGTTACTGAAGAGCATGACGACGCTGATATTAATATCTCTGAAGGGCCCCTAACCCAATCTGAGGGAGCCAGGGAGGTTTTGTCTGAGGGAGAAATTACTGATTTAGGGAACATTTCTCAGCAGGCTGAATCTGATGTGATTACATTTAAATTTAAATTGGAACATCTCCGCATTTTGCTTAAGGAGGTATTATCCACTCTGGATGATTGTGAAAATTTAGTCATCCCAGAGAAACTATGTAAAATGGACAAGTTCCTAGAGGTGCCGGGGCTCCCAGAAGCTTTTCCTATACCCAAGCGGGTGGCGGACATTGTTAATAAAGAATGGGAAAGGCCCGGTATTCCTTTCGTCCCTCCCCCCATATTTAAAAAATTGTTTCCTATGGTCGACCCCAGAAAGGACTTATGGCAGTCAGTCCCCAAGGTCGAGGGAGCGGTTTCTACTTTAAACAAACGCACCACTATTCCCATAGAGGATAGTTGTGCTTTCAAAGATCCTATGGATAAAAAATTAGAAGGTTTGCTTAAAAAGATGTTTGTTCAGCAGGGTTACCTTCTACAACCCATTTCATGTATTGTCCCTGTCACTACTGCCGCATATTTCTGGTTTGATGAACTGCTTAAGGTGCTCGATAGTGACTCTCCTCCTTATGAGGAGATTATGGACAGAATCAATGCTCTCAAATTGGCTAATTCTTTCACTCTAGACGCCTCTTTGCAATTGGCTAAGTTAGCGGCTAAGAACTCTGGGTTTGCTATTGTGGCGCGCAGAGCGCTTTGGTTGAAATCTTGGTCGGCTGATGCGTCTTCCAAGAACAAGCTACTAAACATTCCTTTCAAGGGGAAAACGTTGTTTGGTCCTGACTTGAAAGAGATTATCTCTGATATCACTGGGGGTAAGGGCCACGCCCTTCCTCAGGATCGGCCTTTCAAGGCAAAAAATAGACCTAATTTTCGTCCCTTTCGTAAAAACGGACCAGCCCAAGGTGCTACGTCCTCTAAGCAAGAGGGTAATACTTCTCAGGCCAAACCAGCTTGGAGACCAATGCAAGGCTGGAACAAGGGAAAGCAGGCCAAGAAACCTGCCACTGCTACCAAGACAGCATGAAATATTGGCCCCCGATCCGGGACCGGATCTGGTGGGGGGCAGACTCTCTCTCTTCGCTCAGGCTTGGGCAAGAGATGTTCTGGATCCTTGGGCGCTAGAAATAGTCTCCCAGGGTTATCTTCTGGAATTCAAGGGACTTCCCCCAAGGGGGAGGTTCCACAGGTCGCAGTTGTCTTCAGACCACATAAAAAGACAGGCGTTCTTACATTGTGTAGAAGACCTGTTAAAAATGGGAGTGATTCATCCTGTTCCATTAAGAGAACAAGGGATGGGGTTCTACTCCAATCTGTTCATAGTTCCCAAAAAAGAGGGAACGTTCAGACCAATCCTAGATCTCAAGATCTTAAACAAATTTCTCAAGGTCCCATCGTTCAAGATGGAAACCATTCGAACTATCCTTCCTTCCATCCAGGAAGGTCAATTCATGACCACGGTGGATTTAAAGGATGCGTATCTACATATTCCTATCCACAAGGAACATCATCGGTTCCTAAGGTTTGCATTCCTGGACAAACATTACCAGTTCGTGGCGCTTCCTTTCGGATTAGCCACTGCTCCAAGGATTTTCACAAAGGTACTAGGGTCCCTTCTAGCGGTGCTAAGACCAAGGGGCATTGCAGTAGTACCTTACCTGGACGACATTCTGATTCAAGCGTCGTCCCTTCCTCAAGCAAAGGCTCACACGGACATTGTCCTGGCCTTTCTCAGATCTCACGGCTGGAAAGTGAACGTGGAAAAGAGTTCTCTATCCCCGTCAACAAGGGTTCCCTTCTTGGGAACAATTATAGACTCCTTAGAAATGAGGATCTTTCTAACAGAGGCCAGAAAAACAAAGCTTCTGGACTCTTGTCGGATACTTCATTCCGTTCCTCTTCCTTCCATAGCTCAGTGCATGGAAGTGATCGGGTTGATGGTGGCGGCGATGGACATAGTTCCTTTTGCGCGCATTCATCTAAGACCATTACAACTGTGCATGCTCAGTCAGTGGAATGGGGACTATACAGACTTGTCTCCGAAGATACAAGTAAATCAGAGGACCAGAGACTCACTCCGTTGGTGGCTGTCCCTGGACAATCTGTCTCAAGGGATGATGTTCCACAGACCAGAGTGGGTCATTGTCACGACCGACGCCAGTCTGATAGGCTGGGGCGCGGTCTGGGGATCCCTGAAAGCTCAGGGTCTTTGGTCTCGGGAAGAATCTCTTCTACCGATAAATATTCTGGAACTGAGAGCGATATTCAATGCGCTCCAGGCCTGGCCCCAGCTTGCGAGGACCAGGTTCATTCGGTTTCAATCAGACAACATGACGACTGTTGCGTACATCAACCATCAGGGGGGAACAAGGAGTTCCCTAGCGATGGAAGAAGTAACCAAAATTATTCTTTGGGCGGAGTCTCACTCCTGCCACCTGTCTGCTATCCACATCCCAGGAGTGGAAAATTGGGAAGCGGATTTTCTGAGTCGTCAGACATTGCATCCGGGGGAGTGGGAACTCCAGCCGGAAATCTTTGCCCAAGTCACTCACCTGTGGGGCATTCCAGACATGGATCTGATGGCCTCTCGTCAGAACTTCAAAGTTCCTTGCTACGGGGCCAGATCCAGGGATCCCAAGGCGGCTCTAGTGGATGCACTAGTAGCACCTTGGACCTTCAAACTAGCTTATGTGTTCCCGCCATTTCCTCTCATCCCCAGGCTGATAGCCAGGATCAAGCAGGAGAGGGCGTCGGTGATCTTGATAGCTCCTGCGTGGCCACGCAGGACTTGGTATGCAGATCTGGTGAATATGTCATCGGCTCCACCTTGGAAGCTACCTTTGAGACGAGACCTTCTTGTTCAGGGTCCGTTCGAACATCCGAATCTGGTTTCACTCCAGCTGACTGCGTGGAGATTGAACGCTTGATTTTATCGAAGCGAGGATTCTCAGATTCTGTGATCGATACTCTTGTTCAGGCCAGAAAGCCTGTGACTAGAAAGATTTACCACAAAATTTGGAAAAAATATATCTGTTGGTGTGAATCTAAAGGATTCCCTTGGGACAAGGTTAAGATTCCTAGGATTCTATCCTTCCTTCAAGAAGGATTGGAAAAAGGATTATCGGCAAGTTCCCTGAAGGGACAGATTTCTGCCTTGTCGGTATTACTTCACAAAAAGCTGGCAGCTGTGCCAGATGTTCAAGCCTTTGTTCAGGCTCTGGTTAGAATCAAGCCTGTTTACAAACCTTTGACTCCTCCTTGGAGTCTCAATTTAGTTCTTTCAGTTCTTCAGGGGGTTCCGTTTGAACCCTTACATTCCGTTGATATTAAGTTATTATCTTGGAAAGTTTTGTTTTTAGTTGCGATTTCTTCTGCTAGAAGAGTCTCAGAATTATCTGCTCTGCAGTATTCTCCTCCTTATCTGGTGTTCCATGCAGATAAGGTGGTTTTACGTACTAAACCTGGTTTTCTTCCAAAAGTTGTTTCTAACAAAAACATTAACCAGGAGATTATCGTACCTTCTCTGTGTCCAAAACCAGTTTCAAAGAAGGAACGTTTGTTGCACAATTTGGATGTTGTTCGCGCTCTAAAATTCTATTTAGATGCTACAAAGGATTTTAGACAAACATCTTCCTTGTTTGTTGTTTATTCAGGTAAAAGGAGAGGTCAAAAAGCAACTTCTACCTCTCTCTCTTTTTGGATTAAAAGCATCATCAGATTGGCTTACGAGACTGCCGGACGGCAGCCTCCCGAAAGAATCACAGCTCATTCCACTAGGGCTGTGGCTTCCACATGGGCCTTCAAGAACGAGGCTTCTGTTGATCAGATATGTAGGGCAGCGACTTGGTCTTCGCTGCACACTTTTACCAAATTTTACAAGTTTGATACTTTTGCTTCTTCTGAGGCTATTTTTGGGAGAAAGGTTTTGCAAGCCGTGGTGCCTTCCATTTAGGTGACCTGATTTGCTCCCTCCCTTCATCCGTGTCCTAAAGCTTTGGTATTGGTTCCCACAAGTAAGGATGACGCCGTGGACCGGACACACCTATGTTGGAGAAAACAGAATTTATGTTTACCTGATAAATTTCTTTCTCCAACGGTGTGTCCGGTCCACGGCCCGCCCTGGTTTTTTTAATCAGGTCTGATATTTTATTTTCTTTAACTACAGTCACCACGGTACCATATGGTTTCTCCTATGCAAATATTCCTCCTTAACGTCGGTCGAATGACTGGGGTGGGCGGAGCCTAGGAGGGATCATGTGACCAGCTTTGCTGGGCTCTTTGCCATTTCCTGTTGGGGAGGAGAATATCCCACAAGTAAGGATGACGCCGTGGACCGGACACACCGTTGGAGAAAGAAATTTATCAGGTAAACATAAATTCTGTTTTTGATGAAATATTACACTAAACCTATTACTTAAATCACACTTTAAACTAAAACTTGTTCTTGAAAATATTTTCATCATTAATATGTTAATTTGTGATTGCCATGAAATGTTTGGCATAAAAAATTGTCACAAATTGGTATCACTCCTTCAGTGAACATTCTTCATTCAAACACAATAGACAGTTATTATTATTAGTTATTTGTAGAGCGCCAACAGATTTCACAGCGCTAATTATTCTCAATAATGCATTAATTAGCAGCATATAATTTTGAAAATCTCTGTGAAAACCACTTTAGCAAGTTTGGTATATTCCGGTATCACATTAGCTTTTCAAGTGATTTAACAGCTTTACTAATTGAAATGGGGGCTAATTTACAGGAAGGCTGATGGATTGGAATGGGGCCTATATGAGATAAATAGACTAGAATTAAAATAATATGGATTCTTCTCCATAAATGTCTATACCCCTAGCCACCTGCTGGCTTACACTGAAAGATCAAAGAAACTTTCCTAAATATATTATAATATATTTGACCTCTTGCTATAATGTTCCTATGAACTTGATTTGCCTATCCTTTTTACCTTCCTGTGCAAACCTGCTGTCTCTGCTTTAGCATGCAATCCTGTTTAATTCATGCATGATCTCGCTATGCATGCATTTGTCCGTTGTTAGATGTCACAAACAGTTCATATTGTCAAATTTTTTACCTTTTGGTGTTTACTGTATATTTAATATTATACTTCTTAGTCAATATAGCTTTTATTTTAAATTGTTTCAAAATAGTTCATTTGTTTTCTCATTATACCATTGGTCACTATGAAAAATATTTAAAAGACTATTATAGTGATAAAATAAAAAAAGCTTTCATTCGTTAGATCGTCATTTTATCACTAGCGACACTAACTCTGTGTTGAACGGCTGCAATGGAGTTAAACACATAGTTAAAGTACTGCTAGGGAAACATAGTACATTGCAGGTCATGGGGTACATTAACTGTTTTTTTTGTTTTTTTTACCCCTTAGCAGAGATTAAACACCGAGTTGCAGCGTTGCTAGAGATAAAATGACATGTTATAACCAATTCGAGCATGCCATTTTATCACTATAATTGCCCTTTAATTAAACAATTCAGATTTTATTTGTGTGCTCTATCCTTATAGGTCCCTGTCTAGACGGGTTTTTTTGTAGTTTGTAATACAGATATTACATTTTTTTTGCCCTTCATATCCCAACAGAAGTATCACTCAGTGTTCCCTCCTTTTTAGCATTCATTATATTTTGTTTAAAGAGAGCCAACTCTGTTGGTTACATTTCTTATCTATATTTATGTACTGGAATGTATACGTATGTCAAACTGAACCTTTTTTAGAATTTGCTTGTTTCTACTCTTACACAGGGTCATATCTACTGTTAAATGCTGCTATAATTTTTATATTTTGGCTCCTAAGTAAAAAGTATAAATTGCAGCAGTTTAGCATATTTGTGTGTAATTGATGATGTTAAATATCTGTTTACCCTAATGTTGTGAAACACACAAATCAAGCTATTTTCTTTTGAATCGGTTGTACTCTGACAACCTGTAATTATACATACCAGTCTTTTATGACCAAAGCCATTTGCACAGGTTTGATTATCTTATGGACTGTTAGACTGTGTCTTGGTATCATAGTGTTGGTATATTATTAAAGTATACAACACAATAAATTCAGTTTTTTGGGGATATTTTGAGAATGCAAATATTTACAAATGGACAGTTGGTGAAAATATCAATTTAAAGGGACAGTTGGATAGAGCATAAGATTTCAAACAACTTTTTTTAATTTACTTTTGTTGTCAATGTTGCTTAGTTCTTTTGGCATCCGTTGTCCTAGGTGAGCTCAGGCACTTGTCTTTAGCCATCTGGCAGCAATGTTTTCTACTATGGTTATAGCATTGCTATACATAGTTGCTAACACTGTTGCCATAGAATGCTACAGGCACTATGTGACAGCAGAGTTTGCAACTATGTATAACATTGTTTTATAGTTCATTCTTGCAAATACTGTTGCCAGATGACTAAGATCACATACACCCTCCTGAGATCTAATTAAAATGGATAATAAAATAAATTGGAAAGTTGTTTTAATTTGCATGCTCTAGCTGAATTATGAACATTTAGGGCTAGACTACAAGTGGAGCGTTAAATTATTGCCTGCCCGCAAACTGGCAGATTTGGGCATTTGTGGGCATTCAATAATTAACCAACCTTTACAAGTGGCTGGTTATTGCTACTGTGAGCTCGCAGTAGCAATTAGTGCTCAGAATATTAACCATAGATCAGATTTCTGGTTAATTTTCTAAAAGGTGCCCCAAATGCCCTTAAAATAGAGGGCATTTATAGTTTAAAAAATAAACTGCACTTAGCAGTTTTTGGGGTCTAAAGTTGGTGGGAGTGGGGTGTTAGAAAGTGTTTTTACATTGTCTATGGGAACTGTGTGTTCCCAGTAAATATATATGTAAATGAATGAATATATATATATAATGTGTGTGTATGTATATATGTATGTGTGTATATATATATATATATATATATATATATATATATATATATATATATACATATATATATATATATATATATATATATATATATATATATATATATATATATACATACATAACACATATATATTTTAAAAATATGCTGCCATCACAGTGCTACTTATCCCTTCACTTTGGGAGGTTCTGATGCCGTTTGGACTCCTATTATGGACTATGGAAGCACGCTCTCATGAGCGCAACGCTTCCCAGAAATTCAAACACGAGCTTGTGTTCGCATTGCTCTTAACTTGTAATACTTTATTTAGAGCGATTATTTAGAGCTCCACTTGTAATCAGGCCCATAATTATTACTTTACTGTCCCTTTATGGTAATTGAGAAATTTGTGGAATTCCAGAGCATTTTTCATTTAAATAAGACAAACGTGGTTTGCTGGTTTGCTAAATCACTTATTAACAAAAGAACAAAGTGAAATTTGCTTATTTAATTTAACCACAAACATTACTTTCATGTTCCATAATAAAAAGTACAATTTCCCTTTTGTTTAAAAAGAGCACATAAACTCTATTTAATATGGTAGCTCCAGATGGTGTAATTTAGATGTTGTAAACACACCTGTGAATGCTAAGTAACGTTGATATTCTGCCTTTTCCAACAAATATGCTTATTAAACTGTGCATGAAGCGTTTTCTGCACGTGCTTTTAGTGAAAATGTGATGTCGGTTTTGAGCATTTTCCAATTGCTAAGCATCTTAAATGTTATATAGAAATGTGAGTTTGTGATTGATTAAATGTGTAAAACTCCTGTTTGCTTTGGATGAGTCTAAAGGTCTTTCATCTATACTGCGTCTTTGTCTAATTTAATTTAATTTTCTGTTAACTGTACATTTTGTGTAGAAAATTAGAATAGACCGAGCCACCTATGATAATGAAGAGCAGTAAAAAAAAACCTGGTTTAGGATAAAATAATTTTAATCTTACTGCAGAAGACATCTTACTGACTGATAGTGGCCTTAAGAGATGCAGTAAGAAAAAAAAAATAGTTGAAAAAAGAATAATTTAATTGTATATCTATGTATGTATGTATGTGATATTTGTATAACAAGTTGTGTGACAGAAATCCCATACCCTGGGATGTAACTTTTTGGCAGGTATAAACCTCTTCCTGTCACTTGCTATCACTGTATTGCTGTACCAGTATTTAAACCACATTCTTGCTATGGTTTCCTCAGAAGATCTCACTTATTTGACAGTTTTCTCTATATTTCCTGACTAAACACAATTGAACATCTAAAAAAAAAAAAAAAGTTTCACCTAATTACAAATCTGGGTAATACAGTATGTGTATCAGCAGATGTGTGCACAAGGCCATCAGTGTATCTCACAAAGTCTTAATAGGAAAATTATTCATGGTTGTTTTTAGAGAATGAAAAGTTTGTCTGTATCCCTACTTCATCTAACTAAATGGGCACTATCATTTTAGATGACTTATCTACAAAAGGGCAGACTACTGATGAATCCTCAGTGGTTGCTCTTGACCACGTATTTCAATTCCATAGCATGGGGGGGTGGGGAATTACAGAATCAATTAGTTCAAGGATGTTGGTCAACAGACAAATCGTAATTACTGATATATGTATTATATTGGAGCTCAAAGCAACTCGTCTTGATCAAATGCTGATATTCCTATTAATCCTGCCCTTTGTTTTTATGATGAGTTATTTTAGGGTGAGCCAGACTAATCCCTATTTAGCACTAGTAGCACTTCCTTACACTTTTGTTACTGGTTTGTTGATTAAAGAAAAAGAAAAACAGTGGCATGAAAATGGTGGTTTATACCTGCTTGAAACTGTGGCATTTCAGACTTTGTTTTATGTGGACAGTCTTTGTTGTTGAGTTTGTTTTATGAGCATAAGCATTTTCAGAACCTGACATGTATGTTGTACCACAGTAATCCATAACATTTTTAATTAAAATTTACAGTGGTACGCATTTATAATTATTGTACGTCATTTCTATGTAACATGTTAGATGCTAGGTAATACAAATATGCTCAAAACCGACATCATATAGTGACGAAGAGCACATAGTTAAAACGCTTCTTGCTCTTTTTAATGTTTAAAGTAAAAAAAGCGTATTTGTTGGAAAAGGCATAATATTTGTTACTAACCTTTCACAGGTGTGTTTAGAACATCTAAATTATATATGTTTAGTAAACCCGGATAATAATTGTTTTCTATTCTTCAGTAGCTGGACAAGTGTGCTTTGTAGCAAATTTGACATTTTAATTTTTGCTTTTTTATATAATGAATTTTATATATTTAATCAATTATTCATTTTAAAATACACTAGTTAATGTATCACCCTCCTCCCAGTAAATGTCATAAAAATATGATTGCAACTCAAGACATTACAACAATTTATGATCTATTGATCATATTTATAATCCTCTGCCTCTTTTGGGAGGCATTAAAACAAATGATCTTTAAATAGCTCTGTATGTTTTTATGCTTTTATTCAAGGTTCTACTTCTTGATTATTTAAACAGAGCTTTTCCCATGCCAGTTAAGACTATAAAGAATGATGCAATACCTAAGTTATAGTTTTTTGGTGGCCAGAATATTTTTTTTTAAACAGTTAAATAATAGAATAGTAGAAAAAATAGCACACATGCAAGCTGCTTTTCTATCAATTAACTAGGCACTAATAATTCATATCATATTTTAAAATGTACTGTAATGACTTTGCTTTCAAATTTTTTATTTGTATTTATTTGAAAATTATGTACAAATAAGATAAATGTGTTTTGTACTTTTCACGGTTAATATTAAGGTGCCAAAAGTGTTGATCAGTTTTCTACCTGAATGAGAATGTGTACTGAGAAAGTTGCCTTATACCTTGCTTAAAGGACCATGATACCCAAATTTGAAACACTTGAAAATGATGCTGCATAGTTGTAAAAAGCTGTCTAGAAAATATCACTTGAACATCTCTATGTAAAAAAGAAAGAGATTTTACCTCAAAAGTTCCTCAGTAGCCACATTCCATTGTAAAGGACTTCTAAGCAGCAAATCAGTATGTCTCTCCCGGGACATTGAAGGGAGTGAGCTTCGTGAACACTCCTCTTATTTCCTGATTCCGTTTAAGGAAGTTTACTATGAAATCTCATGAGAGTTAAGTGAAATTTCATAAAATCACAGTAAAATAGTTCATGAACTCAGCACTGTTGATACTGATTGGCTGCTGTTCATTCCTTGATTTTTTTTTTATTTTTTTTTTACTCTGCTGAGTTGAAGTTGTGAGGTAAAATATCTTCCTTATTACCATAGAGATGCTCAGGTGATATTTTCCTGTCAGCTTTTTACACTTATACTGCATCAGTTTCAAGTGATTTAGCATATGAGTATGATGTCCCTTTAATGGTAATGTGTTACTGCTCTTGTCTTGGACAAGGGTCTAGAATCCAACAGGAGACATCTTGCCATTGATAGCTGGAGTGAATAGTATAAAAGCTGGCGTTAAGCTGTGTACAATGTGGCTAGTAAGATCCTAAAAAAGAACTTAATATTTAAGAGACACTGTACCCAAATTGTTTCTTTCATGATTCAGATAGAGCATGCAATGTCAAATTTTCTTTATTCTTTTGGTATCTATATCTGAAAAGCAAGAATTTAGGTTTAGATGCCGGCCCATTTTTGGCGAACAACCTGGGTTGTTTTTGCTCATTGGACAGCACCAATAAACAAGTGCTGTTCATGGTTCTGAACCACAAATTGGCTGGCTCCTTAGCTTAGATGTCGTCTTTTTCAAATAAAGAAAGCAAGAGAATGAAGAAAAATTGATAATAGGAGTAAATAAGAAAGTTGCTTAAAAATGCTTGCTCTATATGAATCACAAAAGAAAAAATTTGGGTTCAGTGTTCCTTTAAGCAAAAGTTCACCAAACTTTTGTACCAATCTAATGGACAGAGTCTTTAGCACATCATAGTAAGACGGTCAGAAATGTTCAGTGGGAATACGTTGTTTGAAATATGTCATTCAGGGAATGTATTAATATAAATAGCACTACTCTCTCACTCTCATTCATCGATAAATCAGGAGCATTATTTTTTAGTCCTGAGTTGCTTAAACAGCAACCAGACTTTTTTTTTTTGTAGAACTTTAATCTTAAGTGTACTTGTGTCTAGCTATTTACTACTTTCAGTCTTTCTCATTATGCCTCATCTTTGGGGGAAAAAATGTCCAGAATAATGGTCCATTCCTTTCGGACATTTATGACTTGGAGAAGTATAGGAAAGCATACTGCAATAACATTGTAATGAATGAGGAGAGAGGGGTGACAATTGGGTTTAGAAGGACAAATAATAATAATAAAAAAAAAAAAATGACAAGGACTGATGAAGTAGATTTTTACAAAGGGGTAAAGAATATAAAAATGAGTGGAAGAATAGGGACTGAGAATAAGTGAAACTAGATGAATAAATGTTAAAATAATCATGTGTGGTCTTTAATATATTAGATTTTTTGTTGTTGTTTTTGGTTTTTTTTTTTATCAGTGACCCTCAATGAGAGAATTCCCACTTAACATGAGGCATCATACACAGTACCCTTGGCAAACAAACATATTAGTCTTGAACATCTATATCTCAGAATATTTGTATTGTGCCTAGTATGTTTTTTTGACGTTGCACTGAAATAGCTGAGTAGTTCATAGTATTTGTATTTTTTATTGCACAGATTATATTATTAGAAACAAAATATTTTGTTGGTACGAAGTTCAGCATAAATGCAATGTTTTGTTATTGTATTTCAGGTCTCTTACAGGTAAGATGTTAATTATTGGTATACTTTCTTGGAAAAAAAAATTGTCCATTATTAGTCTTTACTGTATTTCATTCTTGTACTTTCCATTGCACCGATATCAGTACAATGTAGTACCATTAACTTCCACAGCACACAGTCAGTTTATAAATGTTTTATTAGTTAATGTTTTTGACTGAATGCATCACTACCTTGTGTTTCCACAGAAGGAGAATATATAAAGATGTTCATGCGTGGCCGACCAATCACAATGTTCATTCCTTCTGATGTGGAAAATTATGATGACATAAGAACAGAATTGCCACCTGAGAAATTAAAACTTGAGTGGGTGTATCCTTGTTCTATTTTTAATAAAAAACTATCTGATTTCTAGACTTCTGACATGGCATTATTATATACATTATTTATAAAAAGATTCTTATTTATGTCTTTACATGTTTTTGAGTCGTATGATTTTCAAATTTACAATTCATTTAAGAACATTCCCATCAGTCTAACTTAGAATTTTTTTTCTCACAAAGGTGGTAAAAGTCCAAGATCCATTACTCCTAGGAATTACCTTTCCTGCCGCTAGGAGGAGGCAAAGATTCCCAAACCCCAAGAGCTCCATATAACCCCTCCCACCTTGATTGTAGTTAGTGTTAACTTTGCCTCCACTGCAGGAAGGTGAAGAATGGTGATGTGCAGATTTCTTCGTTGAGAGCGGTTCTCAGACTGAGTTGAGGCCCATTTCTCCTCACAGTGCAGTGTTTGTCAAGAGGGAAGCTTAGGGTGTGGCCTATTTTTTTCTTTCCTGTGAAAATCGGTCATTCTCCTCCCAAGGATGTCACAGGGACTTGTCTTTTGCCGCATCCTATTGGGTCGTCTACTGCTCCCAAGTCTGCATGAAGATTTTGGATTTGAATAAGTTTGTCATAGTTTCAACTTTTAAAATGGAGGCTATTCGGTCTATTCTACCTTTCATTTAGCAAGGGCAGTTTATGTCCACAATAGATTTAAAGGATGCTTTCCTCCATATTTCAATTCACAAAGATCACTTTCAGTTTTTGAGGTTTGCTTTTCTAGACAAGTATTTTCTGCTTGTTGCTCTACCGTTTGGTCTGGCTAAAGCTTAAAGGATCTTAACAAAGGTTCTGGGGGCTTTTTTGTCTGTTATCAGGGGTCAGGGAATAGTTGTTTCTTTACCAGAATGATATTTTGGTACTAGCTCCATATTTACCTTTTAGCCCACACCAACAAACTGTTTCTTTTTTCTTAACATGGTTGGAGGATCAAATTGCTAAAGAGTACTTTATTCCTCAGACAAAGGTTACTTTTCAGTCTCCTTGAGACTTTCTCTAACAGATCAAAGAAGATTGAAGTTGGTATTGGCCTGTCAAAATCTTCAGTCTCTCCTGTTTCCTACTGTGTTGCTCTTTGTATGGAGGTTCTAGGTCTTGTGATTGTTGTGTCAGATGCTATTCCATTTGCTCTTTTTCATATGAGACCACTTCATTTTTGTATGCTTCAACAGTGGTGCAGAGAGGATTTCAGAGGATTTTTCTAGATTTCAAAACAAGATAGTCCCTGTCTTGGTGGCAAGTTCACCAGTTTATTTTACAGGGGGCTTCTTTTGCTCATCCTATTTGGTCTGTGATCACTACAGATGCAAGTCTTTCAGGATGGGGAGCTGTTTGGTGGTTTCTGACAGCGCAAGGAGGGAGTTTGGACTCCTCGAGAGGCAAGGTTGGAGAAAAGATCAAAGAGCTCAGAAAATTGCACAAAGTTGTTAGATATTTATATTAGAACTTTGTGCAATTTTCTGAGCTCTTTGATCTTTTCTCCATTTTCAGTCCGTTTCACAGCCTAGCTTATGTCAACCATCAAGGGAAGACTCAAAGTCCTTTAGCCATGAGGGAAGTTTCTCGAATTCTCTCATGAGCAGAGATACATTTTTTTCTAATTTCAGCCGTCCACATTCCAGGGGTGTTAAATTGAGAGTGGAATTTCTCAGTTGTCCATTCCTTCATCCAGGGGAATGGTCTCTTCATCTGGAAGTGTTCAATCATATTGTAGATCTTTGGGGTCTTCCAGAAGTAGATCTGATAGCCTCTCGGATAAAAAAAAACAATCTTCCCAGGTACTTTGCAAGGTCAAGAGATCATCAGGCGGAATTTGTGGATGCTCTTAAAAGCTCCATGGTCCTTTCAGCTGGCCTATGTGTGTATTCCTCTGGTACTTACTTCTTTCCAGAGTAATTTCCAAGATCAGGCAGGATAATTCTAATTGCTCCAGTCTGGTCTCACAGAGTATGGTTGCGGATCTGGTTCAGATGTCTAGTTGCCCACCCTGGCCTCTTCCCCTAAGGCCGGATATTCTTGTCCAAGGTCCGTTTTTCTATCAGGATCTGAAATCTCTAAACTTAATGGCATGGAGATTGAATGATTAGTTCTTAGGCATTGGGGTTTCTTTGATTCTATGATTGAAACCCTGATTAAAGCTCGAAAGCAAGTCACCATGAAAATGTATTATAAAGTTTAGAAAACTTTTATTTCTTGGTGTCTTGTTCATTGTTTTTTTTTTTCAGGATTTGTAGAATTTTGCAAGATGGTTTGTATTAAGGTTTATGCGCTAGTTCTTTGAAAGGTCAGATTTCTGCTCTTTCCTTTTTGTTTCACAAGAAAATTGCTAATATTCCTGATATTCATGGTTTCATTCAGTCTTTGGTGCATATTAAGCCTGTTATTAAACCAATTTCTCCACTTTGGAACTTGAATCTGGTACTAAAGGTTTTACAGGCTCCTCCAATTGAGCCTATGCATAAGGTGGACATTAAAGGGACAGTCTACACCAGAATATTTATTGTTTTAAAAGATAGATAATCCCCTTTATTACCCATTCCCTAGTTTTGTATAACCAACAGTTATATTAATACACTTTTTACCTCTGATTACCTTGTATCTAAGCCTCTGCAGACTGGCCCCTTATCTCAGTGCTTTTTACAGACTTGCATTTTAGCTAATCAGTGCTGGCTCCTAGGAACTCCACATGCGTGAACACAGTGTTATCTATATGAAACACATGAACTAACACCCTCTAGTGGTGAAAAACTGTCAAAATGCCCTGACATGAGGCATTAGCAATTAGCATATGAACCTCCTAGGTTTAGCTTTCAACTAAGAATACCAAGAGAACAAAGCAAAATTGCTGATGTAAATTTAAAAATTGTTTAAAATTTGGATTTCCTTCCTATGATTATTTCCTCTGATCATCTAAGCAGGGAAATTGTTGCCTCTTCTTTGTGTCCTAATCCTAAGAATTCTTCAGAGAGGCTTCTTCACAGTCTGGATGTGGTTAGAGCTTTGAAGTATAATATTAATGTTGCTAAGAAATTCAGACAAACTTCAAATTCAATTGTTCACTTTTTTGGTTCTAAGCGAGGTCAGAAAGCTTCTGCTGTATCTTTGATTTCATGGTTAAAGCTTTTGATTCATGAAGCTTACTTGAATGCGGGTCAGACCCCTCCTAAACGGATTACTGCTCATTCTACTAGATCAGTCGCTACTTCTTGGGCTTTCAAGAATTAAGCTTCAGTTGACCAAATTTGCAGGGCAGTTACTTGTTCTTCATTGCATACTTACACTGAATTCTACCATTTTTATGTTTTCCCTTCTTCAGCCTTTTGTAGAAATGTCCCCCAGGCAGTTGTTTCTGTGTAATTTGCCTGTTGGTTGTTTTTAAGTGAAAATTAAAATAATAAATTAATATATATACTTTCTTTCTCCAACATAGGTGTGTCCGGTCCACGGCGTCATCCTTACTTGTGGGGATATTCTCTTCCCCAACAGGAAATGGCAAAGAGCCCAGCAAAGCTGGTCACATGATCCCTCCTAGGCTCCGCCTACCCCAGTCATTCTCTTTGCCGTTGTACAGGCAACATCTCCACGGAGATGGCTTAGAGTTTTTTAGTGTTTAACTGTAGTTTTTCATTATTCAATCAAAAGTTTGTTATTTTCAAATAGTGCTGGTACGTACTATTTACTCAGAAACAGAAAAGAGATGAAGAATTCTGTTTGTATGAGGAAAATGATTTTAGCAACCGTAACTAAAATCCATGGCTGTTCCACACAGGACTGTTGAGAGCAATTAACTTCAGTTGGGGGAACAGAGTGCAGTCTCTTACTGCTTGAGGTATGACACATTCTAACAAGACGATGTAATGCTGGAAGCTGTCATTTTCCCTATGGGATCCGGTAAGCCATGTTTATTATGATTGTAAATAAGGGCTTCACAAGGGCTTATTTAAACTGTAGACTTTTTCTGGGCTAAATCGATTGATTATTAACACATATTTAGCCTTGAGGAATCATTTTATCTGGGTATTTTGATATAATAATATCGGCAGGCACTGTTTTAGACACCTTATTCTTTAGGGGCTTTCCCAAAGCATAGGCAGAGTCTCATTTTCGCGCCGGTGTTGCGCACTTGTTTTTGAGAGGCATGGCATGCAGTCGCATGTGAGAGGAGCTCTGATACTTATAAAAGACTTCTGAAGGCGTCATTTGGTATCGTATTCCCCTTTGGGTTTGGTTGGGTCTCAGCAAAGCAGATACCAGGGACTGTAAAGGGGTTTAAAGCTTAAAACGGCTCCGGTTCCGTTATTTTAAGGGTTAAAGCTTCCAAAATTGGTGTGCAATATTTTCAAAGCTTTAAGACGCTGTGGTGAAAATTTGGTGAATTTTGAACAATTCCTTCATGTTTTTTCGCAATTGCAGTAATAAAGTGTGTTCAGTTTAAAATTTAAAGTGACAGTAACGGTTTTATTTTAAAACGTTTTTTGTACTTTCTGATCAAGTTTATGCCTGTTTAACATGTCTGAGCTACCAGATAGACTATGTTCTGAATGTGGGGAAGCCAGAATTCCTATTCATTTAAATAAATGTGATTTATGTGATAATGACAATGATGCCCAAGATGATTCCTCAAGTGAGGGGAGTAAGCATGGTACTGCATCATTCCCTCCTTCGTCTACACGAGTCTTGCCCACTCAGGAGGCCCCTAGTACATCTAGCGCGCCAATACTCCTTACTATGCAACAATTAACGGCTGTAATGGATAATTCTGTCAAAAACATTTTAGCCAAAATGAACCCTTGTCAGCGTAAGCGTGGCTGCTCTGTTTTAGTTACTGAAGAGCATGACGACGCTGATATTAATATCTCTGAAGGGCCCCTAACCCAATCTGAGGGGGCCAGGGAGGTTTTGTCTGAGGGAGAAATTACTGAATTAGGGAACATTTCTCAGCAGGCTGAATCTGATGTGATTACATTTAAATTTAAATT
Source organism: Bombina bombina (assembly GCF_027579735.1). Classification (NCBI taxonomy): domain Eukaryota; kingdom Metazoa; phylum Chordata; class Amphibia; order Anura; family Bombinatoridae; genus Bombina; species Bombina bombina. Next base: position 1,101,065,568 of record NC_069502.1, on the reverse strand, counting down.
GGAACATCTCCGCATTTTGCTTAAGGAGGTATTATCCACTCTGGATGATTGTGAAAATTTAGTCATCCCAGAGAAACTATGTAAAATGGACAAGTTCTTAGAGGTGCCGGGGCTCCCAGAAGCTTTTCCTATACCCAAGCGGGTGGCGGACATTGTTAATAAAGAATGGGAAAGGCCCGGTATTCCTTTCGTCCCTCCCCCCATATTTAAAAAAATTGTTTCCTATGGTCGACCCTAGAAAGGACTTATGGCAGTCAGTCCCCAAGGTCGAGGGAGCGGTTTCTACTTTAAACAAACGCACCACTATTCCCATAGAGGATAGTTGTGCTTTCAAAGATCCTATGGATAAAAAATTAGAAGGTTTGCTTAAAAAGATGTTTGTTCAGCAGGGTTACCTTCTACAACCCATTTCATGCATTGTCCCTGTCACTACTGCCGCATATTTCTGGTTTGATGAACTGCTTAAGGTGCTCGATAGTGACTCTCCTCCTTATGAGGAGATTATGGACAGAATCAATGCTCTCAAATTGGCTAATTCTTTCACTCTAGACGCCTCTTTGCAATTGGCTAAGTTAGCGGCTAAGAACTCTGGGTTTGCTATTGTGGCGCGCAGAGCGCTTTGGTTGAAATCTTGGTCGGCTGATGCGTCTTCCAAGAACAAGCTACTAAACATTCCTTTCAAGGGGAAAACGTTGTTTGGTCCTGACTTGAAAGAGATTATCTCTGATATCACTGGGGGTAAGGGCCACGCCCTTCCTCAGGATCGGCCTTTCAAGGCAAAAAATAGACCTAATTTTCGTCCCTTTCGTAAAAACGGACCAGCCCAAGGTGCTACGTCCTCTAAGCAAGAGGGTAATACTTCTCAGGCCAAGCCAGCTTGGAGACCAATGCAAGGCTGGAACAAGGGAAAGCAGGCCAAGAAACCTGCCACTGCTACCAAGACAGCATGAAATATTGGCCCCCGATCCGGGACCGGATCTGGTGGGGGGCAGACTCTCTCTCTTCGCTCAGGCTTGGGCAAGAGATGTTCTGGATCCTTGGGCGCTAGAAATAGTCTCCCAGGGTTATCTTCTGGAATTCAAGGGACTTCCCCCAAGGGGGAGGTTCCACAGGTCGCAGTTGTCTTCAGACCACATAAAAAGACAGGCGTTCTTACATTGTGTAGAAGACCTGTTAAAAATGGGAGTGATTCATCCTGTTCCATTAAGAGAACAAGGGATGGGTTTCTACTCCAATCTGTTCATAGTTCCCAAAAAAGAGGGAACGTTCAGACCAATCCTAGATCTCAAGATCTTAAACAAATTTCTCAAGGTCCCATCGTTCAAGATGGAAACCATTCGAACTATCCTTCCTTCCATCCAGGAAGGTCAATTCATGACCACGGTGGATTTAAAGGATGCGTATCTACATATTCCTATCCACAAGGAACATCATCGGTTCCTAAGGTTTGCATTCCTGGACAAACATTACCAGTTCGTGGCGCTTCCTTTCGGATTAGCCACTGCTCCAAGGATTTTCACAAAGGTACTAGGGTCCCTTCTAGCGGTGCTAAGACCAAGGGGCATTGCAGTAGTACCTTACCTGGACGACATTCTGATTCAAGCGTCGTCCCTTCCTCAAGCAAAGGCTCACACGGACATTGTCCTGGCCTTTCTCAGATCTCACGGCTGGAAAGTGAACGTGGAAAAGAGTTCTCTATCCCCGTCAACAAGGGTTCCCTTCTTGGGAACAATTATAGACTCCTTAGAAATGAGGATCTTTCTAACAGAGGCCAGAAAAACAAAGCTTCTGGACTCTTGTCGGATACTTCATTCCGTTCCTCTTCCTTCCATAGCTCAGTGCATGGAAGTGATCGGGTTGATGGTGGCGGCGAGGGACATAGTTCCTTTTGCGCGCATTCATCTAAGACCATTACAACTGTGCATGCTCAGTCAGTGGAATGGGGACTATACAGACTTGTCTCCGAAGATACAAGTAAATCAGAGGACCAGAGACTCACTCCGTTGGTGGCTGTCCCTGGACAATCTGTCTCAGGGGATGATGTTCCACAGACCAGAGTGGGTCATTGTCACGACCGACGCCAGTCTGATAGGCTGGGGCGCGGTCTGGGGATCCCTGAAAGCTCAGGGTCTTTGGTCTCGGGAAGAATCTCTTCTACCGATAAATATTCTGGAACTGAGAGCGATATTCAATGCGCTCCAGGCCTGGCCCCAGCTTGCGAGGACCAGGTTCATTCGGTTTCAATCAGACAACATGACGACTGTTGCGTACATCAACCATCAGGGGGGAACAAGGAGTTCCCTAGCGATGGAAGAAGTAACCAAAATTATTCTTTGGGCGGAGTCTCACTCCTGCCACCTGTCTGCTATCCACATCCCAGGAGTGGAAAATTGGGAAGCGGATTTTCTGAGTCGTCAGACATTGCATCCGGGGGAGTGGGAACTCCATCCGGAAATCTTTGCCCAAGTCACTCACCTGTGGGGCATTCCAGACATGGATCTGATGGCCTCTCGTCAGAACTTCAAAGTTCCTTGCTACGGGGCCAGATCCAGGGATCCCAAGGCGGCTCTAGTGGATGCACTAGTGGCACCTTGGACCTTCAAACTAGCTTATGTGTTCCCGCCATTTCCTCTCATCCCCAGGCTGATAGCCAGGATCAAGCAGGAGAGGGCGTCGGTGATCTTGATAGCTCCTGCGTGGCCACGCAGGACTTGGTATGCAGATCTGGTGAATATGTCATCGGCTCCACCTTGGAAGCTACCTTTGAGACGAGACCTTCTTGTTCAGGGTCCGTTCGAACATCCGAATCTGGTTTCACTCCAGCTGACTGCGTGGAGATTGAACGCTTGATTTTATCGAAGCGAGGATTCTCAGATTCTGTGATCGATACTCTGGTTCAGGCCAGAAAGCCTGTGACTAGAAAGATTTACCACAAAATTTGGAAAAAATATATATGTTGGTGTGAATCTAAAGGACTCCCTTGGGACAAGGTTAAGATTCCTAGGATTCTATCCTTCCTTCAAGAAGGATTGGAAAAAGGATTATCGGCAAGTTCCCTGAAGGGACAGATTTCTGCCTTGTCGGTATTACTTCACAAAAAGCTGGCAGCTGTGCCAGATGTTCAAGCCTTTGTTCAGGCTCTGGTTAGAATCAAGCCTGTTTACAAACCTTTGACTCCTCCTTGGAGTCTCAATTTAGTTCTTTCAGTTCTTCAGGGGGTTCCGTTTGAACCCTTACATTCCGTTGATATTAAGTTATTATCTTGGAAAGTTTTGTTTTTAGTTGCGATTTCTTCTGCTAGAAGAGTCTCAGAATTATCTGCTCTGCAGTGTTCTCCTCCTTATCTGGTGTTCCATGCAGATAAGGTGGTTTTACGTACTAAACCTGGTTTTCTTCCAAAGGTTGTTTCTAACAAAAACATTAACCAGGAGATTATCGTACCTTCTCTGTGTCCAAAACCAGTTTCAAAGAAGGAACGTTTGTTGCACAATTTGGATGTTGTTCGCGCTCTAAAATTCTATTTAGATGCTACAAAGGATTTTAGACAAACATCTTCCTTGTTTGTTGTTTATTCAGGTAAAAGGAGAGGTCAAAAAGCAACTTCTACCTCTCTCTCTTTTTGGATTAAAAGCATCATCAGATTGGCTTACGAGACTGCCGGACGGCAGCCTCCCGAAAGAATCACAGCTCATTCCACTAGGGCTGTGGCTTCCACATGGGCCTTCAAGAACGAGGCTTCTGTTGATCAGATATGTAGGGCAGCGACTTGGTCTTCACTGCACACTTTTACCAAATTTTACAAGTTTGATACTTTTGCTTCTTCTGAGGCTATTTTTGGGAGAAAGGTTTTGCAAGCCGTGGTGCCTTCCATTTAGGTGACCTGATTTGCTCCCTCCCTTCATCCGTGTCCTAAAGCTTTGGTATTGGTTCCCACAAGTAAGGATGACGCAGTGGACCGGACACACCTATGTTGGAGAAAACAGAATTTATGTTTACCTGATAAATTTCTTTCTCCAACGGTGTGTCCGGTCCACGGCCCGCCCTGGTTTTTTTAATCAGGTCTGATATTTTATTTTCTTTAACTACAGTCACCACGGTACCATATGGTTTCTCCTATGCAAATATTCCTCCTTAACGTCGGTCGAATGACTGGGGTAGGCGGAGCCTAGGAGGGATCATGTGACCAGCTTTGCTGGGCTCTTTGCCATTTCCTGTTGGGGAAGAGAATATCCCCACAAGTAAGGATGACGCCGTGGACCGGACACACCGTTGGAGAAAGAAATTTATCAGGTAAACATAAATTCTGTTTTTACAGTTGTGGATTTACTTCCCTTAAGGAAAAAAAAGAGTTTCTTGTCCCACCCTATCTTTTTATTACTTGGATTTCGATTCTGCTCCTAATTTATCCTTACCTGATAAATTAATTTCTTTCATGGTTGTAAGAGTCCATGAGACCGCTCCCTGTTTTTGGTGATGTTTTTTTTATGTCATGGCACATTTCTTTTTCTGGCTCCTATAATTTCCTATAATCTTTATTTCTTTTCCTGTATTTTTTGCTTGGCTATAACTAACTTCAATTGGGTTTAGGAATCTTTTCCGCCTCCTAGTGACAGGGACGGTAATTCCCAGTACTAATGTATGGTGTACTTTTACCACCATGAATGAAATTAATTTATCAGGTAAGCATAAATTATGTTTTGTTTTTTTATTTCATCTTCTCTCAGATTTAGCTGCTTTTATTGTATCTTCTTATTACTGGTCTGTAAATTTTATTGTTGATGTTGGCAGAGATTTTCTCTTTAGATAAGGCATAGGTTTTCAAATTCTCTGGCAGTGGGCTTCCCCACTGACAAAACTTACTAGGCAATGCCATACCCCATAATAGATGTTACTTTATTTTTTCTCTTTAAAGAAAATTGTAATTCTTTTTAGTTTTAATTTGGGGAATTTACATCTGATCCAGGGTTTACACACTGTTCTCAAGAGCCGATTCTGCTCAACTCATTTAATTTTATACTTTGTCTTGTTTAGTAACTTGCATTTAACACAGGAGTAACCAATGCAACACAGTCTTGAGCAATTTCAATCTCTGTGCCTTTCTTCTACCTACATCCGTCCCTTTGTCTTATTCCACCATGAAATGGCAAGTGTCATTGTTGGATCTTTGGAAAAACCTAGAACTTTTTTTTTTTTTAAGTCAGCTGCTGCTTGTGTTTATAGGATGGTGCGCCTCCCCTTATATACTCTAGCACCCTCTGGGGAGGCCTTCCTCACACTTAGAAAACCACTGAGTTAGGGCAACCTGCCTATAACTTATTTATTTAAAGGGACAGTAAAGTCAAAATAAAACTGTTGATATGCAGATAGAGCATGCAATTTTATGCAATTTTCTAATTTACTTCTATCCTCAAATTTGTTTTGTTCCTTTTATATCCTTTTGTTAGAGTAAACCTAGGTAGACTCAGAAACAGAAATGCACAGCTAGGCAAACACTTTGGTCAGCCTATGTCAAGAAGCAAATATGAGCAGCCACCAATCACAGCTAGCTCCCAATAGTTTTATTGCTGCTCATGAGCCTACCTAGCATTACTCTTTAACAAAGGATACTAAGAGATTGAAAGTTGTTTGAAATTGCGTGCTCTGTCTGAATCATGAAAGTTTAATTTTGCCTTTACGATACCTTTTAAGCTAAATGTAGTTTAGAGATAATTATCTCGTTTGAAAGGGACTACTGGAAATATATAAATGTTAAACATAGAAGTATATTAAAAAATATAGAAATCTATTTAAAGGGCTTGACAAACCGGGAAGCAGGACACAGTGTGTGCCCGCCATACCCCTACCAGCTGGCACTGCTGCTAGCGGCACCTAAAATTTAGCCCAATGCAGCTGGATGCCTTCTATGCCAAACAGTGCAATACACTCTGGTGTGGGTAAAATTACTATACATGTGTATATAGCCATTGGCCATACTATGCCATAGGTTGTGCTTGTTAGCCAATAGAAACCGAAGGCGGAGTGCCTCATATCTGCGTGGTTGTCTGATGTTAAAACTTATTGGTGCTCTGTTCTGGGTTTAATTATTGGGTTGTGTGGCCTTCATGCACTGACAGCTCTTATTAAGAGACAGGATGTCAGACTTTTTTGTGCGTGCCATGCATAAGATCTGGACTTGTTTCCTAATCTTTTACATTACTGTGTGCAGCATGTTGTTTAGAGGCCTGGAAACACCACACACTGCATTCTTGTCTGTCTTGGTGAGAACGTTAGACGGTAACAAAGCCAGGGCATTAATGTTTATAGCACAGTCACTATATACATTTAAAAAGCGTACCGCAGTAAGTTTCACGCAGAGATTGAAACATCCCCAGATTGCTAGTGATATGTTTGAATATTTAAGCAGCCACTTGTTAATAGTACTGAAACATATGTCACCTGACACCTGTTTTAATTGTATGCTGTAAGCCAGAGAGCAATGGCTTTTTTCTTTTTAAAAGACAAGATGAGTCCACTGATTTCATCCTTGTGGGATATCGCCTCCTGGTCAGCAGGAGGAGGCAAAGAGCACCACAGCAGAGCTGTATATATAGCTCCTCCCCTCCCTCCCACTGCAGTCATTCTCTTTGCCTGTGTTAGTGATAGGAAGAGGTAAAGTAAGGTGTTAGTTTAGTTTCTTCAATCAAGAGTTTATTATTTTTAAAATGGTACCAGTGAGTGCTATTTTATATAGAGTGTAGCCGTATTCCTTGTCAGCCTCTAAGAGTAGAGCTACAGGTGACTTTAAAGCAATGGGAACTGGTGGGACAAAGTTTTCACTGTGCCTCCCATACTGAATGCTGCCCTTCTGATGATGGTCTTGGCAAGTGTCAACTAAGGCCCTATGTGTTTTCACAGGATGGCAGAAGAGAGAAGATTTCTTGACCCTGTGAAATATCATCATGCTGTCGCTCAGCGTATATGTATGTGCAGCCTTTTATTTCTGGGAGATAGATTGACTCAGAATTGGCTGGATAGTTTACTACCTGTTATGTGGGGAAATAAAACTTTGTTAGTTTCTCTCCCTACTCTGGCACTTACGTTTTTAGGTGTCATGTCATGGTACAATTGTATGGGCTTTTGTTACAAAGACTGCATGTTTAGTTTAGTCTTTGTTGGCTACGGGCAGACACTGGGGACATTAATTTCGGAGTTGAAGCTCCGGTATTGGACTGTGTGTATGGTTAAACTGTAGTATACAGTAACGGTTTGTGACCGGCATTTATTTTGTTAGATTACTTAGCCGGGTCCGGAGATATTTTCGTTACGCCCACAATGGGCGGGGTTTAGTTTTACGCGCCTGGAAGTCGCGCTATAGTTGTCTCGACGTGTTTTCAGCATCAGGGCCCCTGTTCTATGGAGTATGCTGCAAGTTCTGACACGCAGTTAGATCCGGTGCTTGCTAAGACCGCATTAGTAAAGTTTCAACAAAGTGGTCATAGGCATTTGAGGATCGAGTGAAAGTAGTCAGTGTACCATGGGGGCAAGGTAGGCGCCTCAGCAGAGCTGTTGAGGCGGAGGTGTGCTTTTTTTCATGAATAGAGTATTCTGTTAGTCTTTCAGAGGCGTTGTCTGCCTTTTCCGTATTTCAAAGCAAACACAGAAGGAAGGACAACCACAGGGTTAATTCAGTTTCTGATGCTTTGATGGCGATCTCAGATGTACCCTCCCAGGGCGCTGAATTGGAGGGTATGGAGGTCCTATCCGAAGGCAAACTTTCTGACTCAGAGAGTGTCTTGCCACTAAGAGATTCAGAAGTGGTTTCCTTTAGGTTAAAGCTGGAACACCTCCTCCTGTTATTGAGGGAGGTTTTGGTGACTCTGGACGACTGCGATTCTATTGTGGTTCCTCCAGAAAAATTGAGTAAGTTGGACAGATATAAGTCCTTCTTATGATGTTTTTCCAGTTCCTAAGAGAACTTCAGAGATTATTGCTAAGGAATGGGAGAGACCAGGTATTCCATTCTCTCCTCCCGTTTGCAAGAAGATGTACCCTATAGCGGACACTATCAGGGATTCTTGGCAGACGGTCCCTAAGGTGGAAGGAGCTATCTCCACCTTGGCTAAGCGAACTACTATTCCTATTGAGGATAGTTGGGCTTTTAGAGACCCTATGGATAAGAAATTGGAGGGTCTTCTTAAGAAGATCTATGTTCATCAGGGGTTGTTATTACAACTGGCGGCCTGCACTGTTACGGTTACAAGTGCGGCTGCTTATTGGTTTGATGCTCTGGAAGAGTCTCTTAAAACTGAGACTTCTTTGGAAGAGATTCAGGATAGAATTAAAGCTCTTAAATTAGCAAATTAATTTATTACGGCTGCTTCTCTGCAGATTTCCAAACTGGCGGCTAAGAGTTTGGGTTTTTCCATCTTAGCACGCAGATCCTTATGGTTGAAATCTTGGTCTGCGGATGTGTCATCCAAGTCTAAGCTTCTGGCTATTCCTTACAAGGGAAAGACCCTGTTCGGTCCTGACTTGAAGGAAATTATTTCTGACAACACGGGAGGCAAGGGTCATCTCCTCCCTCAGGATAAAAGATCCAAACAGAGAGGTCGACAGAGTATTTTTCGTTCCTTTTGAAATTTCAAAGGAACCCCCCTTCCTCTTCCTCTAAACAGGAGGGGAACTATTCTCAAAGCAAGTCTACCTGGAGACCCAACCAGTCTTGGAAGGGGGTAAACAATCCAAGAAACCGGCGGCTGCTCCCAAGTCAGCATGAAGGGCTGGCTCCCTATCCGGGACCGGATCTAGTAGGGGGTAGACTGTCTTTCTTCATCCAGGCTTGGATAAGAGATGTTCTGGATCCCTGGGCATTAGAGATAGTGTCTCAGGGATACCAGCTGGAATTCAGAAATTCTTTCCCCAGAGGAAGGTTTCTTCTTCCTCGGTTATCTGTAGACCAGATAAAAAGCGAGGCGTTCTTATGCTGTGTAAGAGACCTCTCCTCCATGGGAGTAATTTGTCCCGTTCCAATTCAGGGACAGGGGTTTTATTCAAATCTGTTTGTAGTTCCCAAGAAGGAGGGAACTTTCAGACCTATATTAGACCTCAAGAGTCTAAACAAGTTTCTCAGAGTTCCATCTTTCAAGATGGAAACTATTCGTACCATTCTTCCGTTAATTCAGGAAGGTCAATTTATGTCAACGTTGGATCTAAAGGATGCATATCTTCATGTTCCTATCCACAGAGATCATCACAAGTTCCTGAGGTTTGCCTTTCTGGACAAACATTTTCAGTTTGTGGCTCTCCCATTCAGTCTGGCCGCGGCGCCCAGAAATTTCACAAAAGTTCTGGGGTCTTTATTGGCAGTTCTAAGGCCGCGGGGCATCGCTGTGGCGCCTTATCTGGACGATATACTGATCCAGGCATCATCATTTCATCTGGCAAGGTCCCATACCGACATTGTGCTTTCCTTCCCAAGGACCCACGGGTGAAAGGTAAACCTGGAAAAGAGTTCCTCGGACAAGAGTATCCTTTCTGGGAACTCTAATCAACTCTGTTTCAGTGAAGATTTTTCTGACGGAGGTCAGAAATTCAAAGATTCTGAATACGTCGGCTCATTCAGTCCAATCCTCGTCCGTCAGTGGCTCAGTGCATGGAGGTAATCGGATTGATGGTGGCGGCAATGGACATCGTTCCGTTTGCTCGTTTTCATCTCAGGCCTCTGCAATTAAGCATGCTCAGGCAGTGGAATGGGGATTATACAGATTTATCTCCTCAAATAAATCTAGATCAGGAGACAAGGGACTCTCTTCTGTGGTGGTGGTGGTGGCTGGATCATCTATCCCAGGGGACATGCTTCCGCAGACCCTCATGGGTGATAGTGACAACGGATGCCAGCCTGTTAGGATGGGGAGCAGTCTGGAACTCTGTAAGGGCTCAGGGGGTAGAGTCTCTTCTTCCCATCAATATCCTAGAGTCGAGAGCAATATTCAATATGCTTCGGGCTTGGCTTCAGTTGGCTTCGGCCCAATTCATCAGGTTCCAGTCGGGCAACATAACAACGGTAGCCTTCATCAATCATCAGGGAGGAACAAGGAGTTCCTTAGCGATGATAGAAGTAATCAAGATAATACAATGGGCAAAGTCTCACTCCTGCCCTGCCATCTGTCAGCGATCCACATTCTCAGATGGGGCCGGCCGGAGTTGGATCTCATGGCATCTTGCTGGAATGCCAAGCTTCCGAAATACGGGTCCAGGTCCAGTTATCCTCAGGCGGAGCTGATAGATGCCTTGGCAGTGCCTTGCTGCTTATGTATTCCCTCCGTTTGCTCTCCTTCCCCGGGTGATTGCTTGAGTCAAACAGGAGAGGGCATCAGTGATCCTTATCGCTCCTGCATGGCCTCGCAGGATTTGGTATGCCGATCTGGTGGACATGTCATCTCAGTCACTGTGGAAGCTCCCATTGAGGAAAGACCTCCTCATTCAGGGTCCCTTCCATCATCCAAATCTAGTTTCTCTGCAGCTGACTGCTTGGAGATTGAACGCTTAGTTTTATCTAAGCAAGGTTTTTCTGATTCGGTCATAGATACTTTAATTCAGGCACGTAAGCCTGTTACGAGGAAAATTTAAGATATGGCGTAAATATCTTTATTGGTGTGAATCCAAGGGCTACTCATGGAGTAGGGTTAGGATTCCCAGGATTTTGTCTTTTCTCCAAGAGGGATTGGAGAATGGGTTATCAGCGAGTTCCTTAAAGGGACAGATTTCTGCTTTATCTATTTTGTTGCACAAGCGTCTGGCAGATGTTTCAGATGTTCAATCTTTTTGTCAGGCTCTGTCTAGAATCAGGCCTGTTTTTAGACTAATTGCTCCTCCTTGGAGTTTAAATTTAGTTCTTAGTGTTCTTCAAGGGGCTCCGTTTGAACCTATCCATTCCATAGATATTAAGTTATTATCTTGGAAAGTGTTATTTCTGGTTGCTATTTCTTCTGCTCGAAGAGTATCTGAGCTTTCGGCATTACAATTTGATTCTCCTTATCTTATTTTTCATGCGGATAAGGTGGTGTTACATACTAAACCTGGTTTTCTTTCTAAAGTTGTTTCAACCAAGAATATTAATCAGGAGATTGTTCTTCCTTCTTTGTGTCCTAATCCTTCTAAGAAGGAATGTCTATTACATAAATTAGACGTAGTCCATGCTTTAAAGTTTAATTCACAAGCGACTAAGGATTTTCGACAAACGTCTTCTCAGTTAGTTGTTTTTTCAGGGAAATGTAGGGTACCTCTTTCTTTTTGGCTGAAGAGTATCATCCGCCTCCTGAACGAATTGCGGCTCATTCCACTAGGGCTGTGGCTTCCTCATGGGCATTGAAAAATGATGCTTCTGTTGAACAGATTTGCAACGCTGCAACTTGGTCGTCTCTTACTTTTGCCTCTGCGGAGGCTGCTTTTGGGAGGAAAGTTCTTCAAGCAGTGGTGCCTTGTTCCCTGTCTTGTCCCTCCCTTTTCATCCGTATACTATAGCTTTGGTATTGTATCCCTCAAGTAAGGATGAAATCCGTGGACTCATCGTGTCTTTTAAAAAGAAAAGAAAATTTATGCTTACCTCATAAATTTATTTATTTTTAGACACGATGAGTCCACGGCCCGCCCTGTTCTATGAGACAGGTTATTATTATTATTTTTTTTTTGTTTTGTTAAACTTCAGACACCTCTGCACCTTGGTTTTTCCTTTCTCTTCCTAACTTCGGTCAAATGACTGGAGTGGGAGGGAGGGGAGGAGCTATATATACAGCTCTGCTGTGGTGCTCTTTGCCTCCTCCTGCTGACCAGGAGGCGATATCCCACAAGTAGGGATGAAATCCGTGGACTCATCGTGTCTAAAAAGAAATACATTTATCAGGTAAGCATACATTTTCTTTTTTTTTTTATTCTACATACAATATAAAATATAAACATTCACATGCTCCTAAAGTTGTACCCATTTACTGAGTGACTTCTACATTTTAAATCTCATTTCTTGGTGGTTGTTGTTTAATTAGTATAGTGTTTGATGATCTAGGCATATACAAATCAAGGAATATAAATTAAAAATGGAATACTTGTTTAAAAACATTTAAGTATCTGCAATAGCACTGTTTTCTATTCATAAACAATAGTTGCCAACCTTTTTTTTTTTTTGGCAATGCACCGGGTGTACACTCAAAATTAATATGATGCCTCCTTCAAGGGACATACATGGCAACATTGAAGAGATATGTACTTTTTGCAGTACTCTCATTGGAACACACATACATTTCTGGCTCCTAATTCTTTGGGCTGGCAGCTAGATTTCAAACAAATTTGTCAAGCCCTTTATTAAAATATATTTCAATTGATTATTTATAACATTCTTAAAAATATCACACTTCTATACACACAATTTGTGGTTCATTTTCACAAGCGGTAGATCATAATGTTCTAAAATATCTTTGTTTCCTTTTGACACAGCCTGAATTTGCAAATTTTAGAAGCAGAATCTGCTTCTTTTGCCTCTCCTCCACCTCAGAAGTGTCAAGATCAATAAATCACCCCAACACTCACTAGTTTGGGGTGATTGATGCAAGAAAGCTCTTGTGCATCGCTATATTTAGCCACGATGCAGCACTACAGGTGACATTTTTAGGTTCTGTTCTTGCAAACCTGCCCACCTGCAATCGTGATAAGTTTTTTGTTTGTATAATAATAATTGTAATATGTATTCTAGCCTTGTGTAAAATAAAAAGCATCCTGTCAAAGAAACCTACAATTTTTTTTTAAATTTTTTTTTCTGGTAAGCCTTATTTCTACTTTATGAAGTATAGTGCTTTGGAAGTTCTTTTTTGTATTTATTATTATTTAGATAAATTTGCAACACGTTAAACTGTATTCTATATAAAGCCTATTACATTTCTTGACATTGGTGGCTGAAGATATGGTTATCGAGGGAGAGATTGTCGAGCAAATGTTTACCTATTGCCTACTGGAGAAATTGTATATTTTATAGCATCAGTTGTAGCACTCTTCAATTATGATGAAAGAACTCAACGTCATTACCTTGGACATACAGATTGTGTTAAATGGTAAGTGTATTTATTTTTTGAACTATTATAACAAGGCATGGGCAAGATTTCAGTCTAACACAACATCATAATAATTTTAATAAATAATCTTTCAATTAGCAGGACAATATAAAGTCACTTTAGTCTAAATCCAAATATGTACATACACAGAGAGAAAGAGAAGGATCTTCCAATACCTACCATAAAGAGTCTGATAGAAAAGTATTGCAGAAATTATCATTAGGACACCTAATTATGACTTGCAACAAGAACCCATAATGTAAAGAGACCTCGGGTTTTGTTAAGATGTTAAACAAATCTTTAGAAGAAATAAGAAAGTAGTTTACAACCAGTTGTGTATACTACAGGAATTTTAAACTTTTAAACAAGCAATTGCTATTTATGAAGCCATTGCATTTTGGAAGTTGTTTTTATTATGATATAATTATATAATAATACAATATAATGGGTGTTTCTCCAGCCCTTCTAACTGCTCTCTGCTCAACATGCTCTCTGCTCAACATTCTAACTAGCTACACCACAGGGGTAGTCAGGGCTTTGTCATTATATACCAGGGTTATGATACAATTTATTTATTATTATTTAAAATAACCTCCAATTAAAATGTATATACAAAACAATTGAAATATTTATTCCTAAATTATTGAGATTAGTTAAATTTATAAACACAAATATATTAAGTAGAGACTAGATGATGAATCAATTATGCACACTTATTTTGTTACATTATTCTATACAACGATCATGAACGATATACCTTTAAAATTAACTTTACTCACAATGAATCACATTAAAATACCACAATAAAATACCAGAATATGGACCGCTAACTTAACAGTGTTTAGTTAAACAATATAACAAGATACTTCACACAAATCTTACTGGATCTCAATAGATTTAAGATAACTTTCAGACAAGTATAATTAAGCTACTTAGCCCACAAATGATTCTATATAACTTCAATTAAAAACACCAGAAATTGTATATATTATTAATGCAAACAGCCAATTACATATGTCAATATGTCTGATCTGAAATAACCTCTAATTTGGCTACCATAAAACAAGTTTTAAAATATATCACAATAGCTACAAATACACCAGAGAAATTTAAATGCAATAATAAGCCTGACTTAAAGATATAAAATACAAAAGACCTTTATCTAGCAAGTAAAATTATTTAGCATTGATGTGACTAGTTAAAACTACACATGACTATGGATATAACTTTAAAATACAAAGTGCCCTTTTAAATCATCAGCTTTAATTAAACTATAGCTATAGAATAGCTTTGATTTAAATATAAAAGTATGAAACAACCTTTTATACGTTACCAGATACACCAAATAGAAGTTTCAACTTTTTCAGGTAAGTCCAGTTCACCTCATAAATTAAGAGGTATTTTGCAATATGGATAAGGAAGTTAGCCCAGCTTTTGCTTATAGAGACTGTTTCCAACAGGCCAGCAAGGTTATGAGTCAAACTTTTAGCAAGCAAAGACCACTTCTATTCCCTTGCATGAGGTTATATCACGTGATACAACTCGCACCTTTTTATTCTAATCATTGGTGAACCTTTTTGGATATACTCCACGGTGCTGTCTTTTGATAGGCCCTTAACGAAGTTTGTCTGTGATAGGCCCTTCGAGCTGAACGTTTGATTGACTTACTGGGAACATATGATTATTTGATACTATAATTCCCTTTGGTTGTAATTCTTGCATAAACCACTAGATGGCAGCAGACAACTAGAAATGCAGTCTCACCATCAAATATTGCTGCAGTTTAAATATCTCACCTTAAAATGTTTATTAGATATACTTTAATTTCCAGTATTAACAAGTCGCATGTTCAATGTGTATTGGATTATGTCATACTATTTACCCTGAGTATTTATTTCAAGACTAAATTATATATTTCTCATAATATTTTAGAATATGCCTTTAAAGTTGCATTTGATTATCCCATATTAATACAAACACAGCACATTTCACATTTAATACATCTCTTGATAGTGTTATTTTGAGTGTATGAAAAACACAATTTATATATACGGTAATTTCTGGGACAATTTACTGTTTTCTCCTCAGTCTGAAATGAAAGAAACAATGTTGTTGTTCGGAAGTAAGTTGGTTAAACACTTAATATAGACAGTTATATATTCACTTTAGATTTAATGGTATCTTATGCGTTGGACACATCTCCCAGGTTCATATATATATGTTATTTGAGTATCTTAAACTACATGAAAATTAGGCAACATTCCTTTATCTGAGCTCTAGTTTCCCATGTCATACAGAGAATTAAAATGTCAGATTGTCTGGGACCTGCGTATTGGAGGCTCAGCATGGGACAATTTACACCTTGATGATGAGGGCAATCTCCTGAGTATGTTTTGTATATTTCATTATTGGTTCAGACTGAGCGACTGCTCCTTCCAGGGGCCTGTAAGTAATTTACCCATTTTGGGCAGGAAACCCATATATGGGCATACACATCTGAGGGCTCCATAATGCTAATATTTACTTTGAAGTGGCCCATTAGTCTTATCTATACAAAGGTCCAAATCCTTTGTTCTCTCCTTTGTAACCAAGTAGAGGGGGGGGGGGTTAGTCTGTTATGGCTACAGCCCACACAACTCATGTCAAGGGAGACATTGGCTGACCTTAAATATCAAAGTTTATTTGATACATATGTAGTTGATTTAATGCTATTCACAGGTACCCTGACAGCGTAAATATATATTCTAAGTTTCATTCATAAATCATCTTCCGCCAAACTGTTCAGTGTAAAAATGTAGTTTGATCTCTTATGAAGTTTTCACACTCTATTATGCAATGAAAAGTACAATGTGCAATTTTATCTGCATTATGGGTATGTTGATGAGTTTAGTATCTGGGACATCATTAGAATTGTTAAACCGCAAAAAAAGTTATGTAAGTAGTAGATGTATACATGTCACTGATTAGAATTTTTTTTTATTATCCTTTTATTACAAACACTACTTTTATTCCACAACAGACTTATTTATTAATTTCAGCCTCATTTATCACCATGATTTGAATTCATTCTTCTCATGTTTATCATCAAATTTTAGGGATTGTTATTGGATTGATTAGATGATACGTTGCACTCACAAGTACATTATTCTTCAAAGACCAACTCTGTAATACTAAGCAGAATTTAATAATATAAACATTACCAGAATATGTGCCTTATTCATTTAGATCAGTACATGATAAAATAGTTTTATTTAGTTTTTTATTTTTCAGAGAACTAAAAAGTTTTTCTCCTGTGTTGCATATTAAAAAGGGCATTTTAAAATGTATTACATGTTTGTTTATTATTTTATTTTTAATTATAAAATGTCCCTTTCATTGCTCTCCAGTAAAGACACCATTGCAAACACTGCTGTACATAGACATGCACTTCTTCTGATCTTCAAAATCGGCAGCTTTAACTTTAACAATATTGCACAAATAAGCTAGGTGCATATATATATATATATATATATATATATATATTTACACTTATTTTCATGGTTTATTTTTTCTACATAGTATTGCTGTCCATCCTGACAAAATCAGAATCGCAACTGGACAAATCGCTGGCGTAGACAAAGATGGAAGGGTGCGTATAAGAATTCTCTTGATTCCTCCACCCCTCTTTCTCCTTTTAACATAGATATCTCCCCTACCCTCATCAATTGTTCCCCCTTTTAGTATAGTTTACTTCTGCTGCAAGGTTATTGCGATCCCCTGACCTCTGGTTAATTTAAAAGGGACATTAAACTGCTGGATACAACTACAATAGAATGGTTAAGTCATTATGCTATTGTTTTTCCACCTCTGCCTGCAGCTGTGTTCAAAGCTGTTTGCCAATTTGACACTGTAATGATACTGAAGCTCTGCCTCTTCGTACTTGGTCTGCCACCTTGGAGCTTATGTATTCTTACAACCTGTGAGAGCAGCAGTGCTCAGCATTTACATATCTGTGATGATGCTGCCTTTTTGACAACTGCATTATGCGGTTTGATTTAGTGTGTATTATACAGAGCCAGAGGCTTTACGTTTTTGCAGCAGCTGCCTTATCTCTGTGTCTTTTTAACTTAAAACAGGACACAATAACTGTGTTAAATGCAAACAAGGAAAGCTCACACTCTGTATGATGTATGCCAACCAAACAAACAATTTAGCACTGTCAAAAAACCATCAACTTCACTGATCTGTGAGCTTGCACCAGGTCAGATGTTGTGAGAATGTGTTCTCCAAGATGACGGCGCTCAAGCGGTGGAGCTTCAGCATCTGGCACCTTTAATGTCTTAAAATATAATAACAGCTTTGAAGAGAGCTGCAGGCACAAGACGATATGCAGTAACATGGTGAGTGATCGGTATGTGCATTTGTGCAAAAAATATGTTATCACTATACTGTGCTATAAAATACAACTAAAAAAAACACAAGATAAAAAGAATTTAACAATATATCAGTGTATTATTAGTTGAAAGGATATACAGTAGTCCAAATGTAACTATTGGTGATTTGACTTGTGGATTCTGCCAGGTGTAACCTCAAAAGAAAAAGGTAAACGTAGCGTAATCCTTAAATGAATAATAGGATTTAGCTGTTGTGACCTTACTCACATTAGACAGAGCTCTAACTGAGCTCTCAGGATTTAAACATGTGATAAAGGTGCGACTTCTCCAGATTAAATCTCAGCAGGGTAATTATTGACCTCAGGGAGAAGGAGAATTTCTATAGTGAAATACTGTTATAGCAATAGTACAGGTATTGTATGGACCTTACTCAGGTGGTGTAGAACTATAACTGAGCTCTTAGGATGCAGGCAGTGGATATAATCACTCACTACCAGTATATAAAGTAAGTAACTCTTGAACGTATATAAGAAATATACAATTTATTATACAATTAAAAATGCCCAATACACAGAGCAAGCACAGGGGTATTCATAAGGACTAGTTCACAATCTAGTCTGATCTACGGCTGAAAAAATGCTCTCACCAAGTGCTTGACCGCCGATATTGGAGCCGACCAGTCTGTGTAACAAGAAATCCCACCAGTGATGTCACGCAAACGTAAAGCGTAACCTTCCTACGTACATTTCACTGATCAGTCAGCTTTTTCAAGGAATGTTTGCTATATTTGCCTTTTTCTTTTGAGGTTACACCTGGCAGAATCCATGAGTCAAATCACCAATTGTTACATTTGGACTATATCCTTTCAACTAATAATAGTTATATTGTTACATTATTTGTATCTTTTTTTTTTTTTTTTAGGTATGTGCTTTTGTCTATATCAAACAAATGCTGAGTATGGCTGCCGCCAGCAGCATTTTGCTGTTTATGGAGCCAGATTTCTTCTTGCAAAAAGTTTAAATCCTGATTTTAATGTGTTGCACATTCCTAAGATGACATCCGCCGAATGCTGCTATCTGCTAGTGGCAGTGTTTTGGGCTATGAACCTTTATGCTGCCATATACAATATGTATTGCTCATGTGGTGTCAAAGCTCTGTTAAAACTAATAGGAAAAAAAGTAAATAGTAATAAAACATATAATAATATTGGTATATATTATATGTTTCTAATGGCTTTTATATGTATCTGCAAATAAATATTACTTTTATTTATTACAGATTGTGGTTTTAATTGTAGCCATAATTAAATTTATTTTTAGAAGTAAATGTGGTTTAATTTGAGAGCAGAGGTGTGATACTAGTTTGTGGACTTGAGTCCCGAATTTGATGACTTGCAACTCGACATAATCAAATACGTGCGACTTAACTTTGACAACAAGACCTTTATTAATTCTAAAACCAAAGATCAGAGTTGTGATCACTCTGAAAAAGAAGGGCTTTTTATATAAACTCAAACACCTTATACCATATATCTTTGAGCCCTTATAACTTTATTAATTTTTTTTGTTAAAAATTATCTGATAAAAAAAATCTTTATATAGGTAATTAAGTACAGAAAGAAAAGAAAAGGTAGCATCTTTTAAGCACTCTGGGAAACACTAAATTATATTGGTCCAAAAGAGAGGACACGCAATGAAACGGAGGGGTTCTCAATCCCCTCACCAAAATATGAGGAAAAAAAAATAAAACTTAACATTTATTATATCAAGAAAATAAAAAAGAGGAATATAAAATCACTTAAAACAAGAAAAAACATACAAGGACACGAGAGGTCCAAATCACAGTATTGTATAAATCACGCAGCAAACGCCTATAAATCAAATATAAGGCCTAACACCAGAAAGGTTCAAAGGAGGTAATTATCCCCATTATATAGTGCAACACAAAGTAAAAGGAGCCCTAATATAGAGTCTACCGGTGACTATAATATCTCCTAAGGAGAACCACAAAAAAGGGATTGGCAAACTGCTAGTCTCACGTGTTGCTCCTACACAATTTAAAAACACTGGGTATTCCTGTCCTAATCTGGTACTACAAAAGCATCTAGTATAGGGTTAAATCAATAAAGAAAATAGAACATATCAAATATAGCTGCAATACAATACCAAAGGCCCCCGGTCAGGACCTAATCACGTCACAAAGCGCCTAATTTTCTTTTCTTTCATGTAATTGGCAAGAGTCCATGAGCTAGTGACGTATGAGTCCATGAGCTAGTGACGTATGGGATATACAATCCTACCAGGAGGGGCAAAGTTTCCCAAACCTCAAAATGCCTATAAATACACCCCTCACCACACCCACAATTCAGTTTTACAAACTTTGCCTCCTATGGAGGTGGTGTAGTAAGTTTTTCTACGTTGACATGTGCTTCTCAGCTTTTTTGAAGCCCGATTCCTCTGAGTACAGCGAATGTCAGAGGGACGTGAAGAGAGTATCACCTATTGAATGAAATGATTTACCTAATGGGGTCTTTTTCATAGGTTCTCTGTTATCGGTAGTAGAGATTCATCTCCTACCTCCCTTTTCAGATCGACGATATACTCTCATATACCATTACCTCTACTGATAACTGTTTCAGTACTGGTTTGGCTATTTGCTATATGTGGATGGGTGTCTTTTTTGGTAAGTATGTTTTTTATTACTTAAGACACCCCAGCTATGGTCTGGCACTTTATGCATTTATATAAAGTTCTAAATATATGTATTGTACTTATATTTGCCATGAGTCAGGTTAATTTATTTCCTTGTGCAGACTGTCAGTTTCATATTTGGGAAATAAACATATTAAGAAATATTTTTTTCTTACCTGGGGTTTAGTCTTTTTTTCAAATTGACTACTTTTTTTTCTTACAAATTGTGGGCAGCATTAGGCCCGCGGGTGCGCCAAATGCTAGACTTTATTGCGTCATTCTTGGCTCGAGAATTTTTTGGTGCGAAAAGTACGTCCGTTGACGCAAGTTCGTCATTTCCGGCGTCGTAGTTGACGCAGAAGCCTTACACACGGTTGCATCGTTAGTGATGCAAGTGTGTCATTTCCGGATATTGTTGGCGCCAACATTTTTTTCACTACGTTGTGCGTCATACTTGGAGCCAAATTTTTCATTCGTTTTATTCCCCATTGCTGTTTACCTATTGCCTTTTTATATGTCAGAGGGCTATGCTGTTTGCATTTTTTCCCTTTCCTGAAACATTCATATAAGGAAATTGATAATTTTGCTTTATATGTTGTTTTTTCTTTTACATTTTGCAAGATGTCTCAATCTGATCCTGCCTCAGAAGTATCTGTTGGAACATTGCTGCCTGACATCGGTTCTACCAAAGCTAAGTGCATTTGTTGTAAGATTGCGGAAATTATATCTCCGAATGTCATTTGTAATAGTTGTCATGATAAACTTTTACATGCAGAGAATGTATCCATCAGTAATAGTACATTGCCAATTGCAGTTCCTTCAACTTCTATTGTACATGATATACCTATGAATTTTAAAGAATTTGTTACTGATTCTATTCAGAAGGCTTTGTCTGCATTTCCGCCTTCTAATAAACGTAAAAGGTCTTTCTCCAACATAGGTGTGTCCGGTCCACGGCGTCATCCTTACTTGTGGGATATTCTCTTCCCCAACAGGAAATGGCAAAGAGCCCAGCAAAGCTGGTCACATGATCCCTCCTAGGCTCCGCCTTCCCCAGTCATTCTCTTTGCCGTTGTACAGGCAACATCTCCACGGAGATGGCTTAGAGTTTTTTGGTGTTTAACTGTAGTTTTTATTATTCAATCAAGAGTTTGTTATTTTAAAATAGTGCTGGTATGTACTATTTACTCTGAAACAGAAAGGTGATGAAGATTTCTGTTTGTAAGAGGAAAATGATTTTAGCAACCGTTACTAAAATCGATGGCTGTTTCCACACAGGACTGTTGAGAGGAATTAACTTCAGTTGGGGGAAACAGTGAGCAGACTTTTGCTGCTTGAGGTATGACACATTTCTAACAAGACGATGTAATGCTGGAAGCTGTCATTTTCCCTATGGGATCCGGTAAGCCATTTTTATTACATAAGAAAAAAAGGGCTTCACAAGGGCTTTTAAGACTGTAGACATTTTCTGGGCTAAATCGATTGATATATAAACATATTTTATACTTCATAGCTTTGAGGAATTATTTTATTCTTGGGAACTATGTAAAATAACCGGCAGGCACTGTATTGGACACCTTATCCTCTAGGGGCTTTCCCTAATCATAGGCAGAGCCTCATTTTCGCGCCTCTATTGCGCACTTGTTTTTAGGAAGCATGACATGCAGATGCATGTGTGAGGAGCTCTGATACACAGAAAAGACTTTCTGAAGGCGTCATTTGGTATCGTATTCCCCTTTGGGCTTGGTTGGGTCTCAGCAAAGCAGATACCAGGGACTGTAAAGGGGTTAAATATAAAAACGGCTCCGGTTCCGTTATTTTAAGAGTTAAAGCTTTCAAATTTGGTGTGCAATACTTTTAAGGCTTTAAGACACTGTGGTGAAATTTTGGTGAATTTTGAACAATTCCTTCATACTTTTTCACATTTGCAGTAATAAAGTGTGTTCAGTTTAAAATTTAAAGTGACAGTAACGGTTTTATTTTAAAACGTTTTTTGTACTTTGTTATCAAGTTTATGCCTGTTTAACATGTCTGAACTACCAGATAGACTGTGTTCTGTATGTGGGGAAGCCAAGGTTCCTTCTCATTTAAATAGATGTGATTTATGTGACACAAAATTTAGAGAAAATGATGCCCAAGATGATTCCTCAAGTGAGGGGAGTAAGCATGGTACTGCATCATCCCCTCCTTCGTCTACACCAGTCTTGCCCACACAGGAGGCCCCTAGTACATCTAGCGCGCCAATACTCCTTACTATGCAACAATTAACGGCTGTAATGGATAATTCTATCAAAAACATTTTAGCCAAAATGCCCACTTATCAGCGAAAGCGCGACTGCTCTGTTTTAGAAAATACTGAAGAGCATGAGGACGCTGATGATATTGGTTCTGAAGTGCCCCTACACCAGTCTGAGGGGGCCAGGGAGGTTTTGTCTGAGGGAGAAATTTCAGATTCAGGGAAAATTTCTCAACAAGCTGAACCTGATGTGATTACATTTAAATTTAAATTGGAACATCTCCGCGCCCTGCTTAAGGAGGTGTTATCTACTCTGGATGATTGTGAGAATTTGGTCATTCCAGAGAAATTATGTAAAATGGACAAGTTCCTAGAGGTCCCGGGGCCCCCCAAAGCTTTTCCTATACCCAAGCGGGTGGCGGACATTGTAAATAAAGAATGGGAAAGGCCCGGCATACCTTTCGTCCCTCCCCCTATATTTAAGAAATTGTTTCCTATGGTCGACCCCAGAAAGGACTTATGGCAGACAGTCCCAAGGTCGAGGGGGCGGTTTCTACTCTAAACAAACGCACCACTATACCCATTGAAGATAGTTGTGTTTTCAAAGATCCTATGGATAAAAAATTAGAGGGTTTGCTTAAAAAGATGTTTGTTCAGCAAGGTTACCTTCTACAACCAATTTCATGCATTGTTCCTGTCACTACAGCAGCGTGTTTCTGGTTCGATGAACTAGAAAAGGCGCTCAATAAAGATTCTTCTTATGAGGAGATTTTGGACAGAATTCATGCTCTCAAATTGGCTAACTCTTTCACCCTAGACGCCACTTTGCAATTGGCTAGATTAGCGGCGAAAAATTCTGGGTTTGCTATTGTGGCGCGCAGAGCGCTTTGGCTGAAATCTTGGTCAGCGGATGCGTCTTCCAAGAACAAATTGCTTAACATTCCTTTCAAGGGGAAAACGCTGTTTGGCCCTGACTTGAAAGAGATTATTTCTGATATCACTGGGGGCAAGGGCCACGCCCTTCCTCAGGATAGGTCTTTCAAGGCCAAAAATAAACCTAATTTTCGTCCCTTTCGCAGAAACGGGCCAGCCCCAAGTGCTACGTCCTCTAAGCAAGAGGGTAATACTTCTCAAGCCAAGCCAGCCTGGAGGCCAATGCAAGGCTGGAACAAAGGAAAGCAGGCCAAGAAACCTGCCACTGCTACCAAGACAGCATGAGATGTTGGCCCCCGATCCGGGACCGGATCTGGTGGGGGGCAGACTCTCTCTCTTCGCTCAGGCTTGGGCAAGAGATGTTCTGGATCCTTGGGCGCTAGAAATAGTCTCCCAAGGTTAGCTTCTGGAATTCAAGGGGCTTCCCCCAAGGGGGAGGTTCCACAGGTCTCAATTGTCTTCAGACCACATAAAAAAACAGGCATTCTTACATTGTGTAGAAGACCTGTTAAAAATGGGAGTGATTCATCCTGTTCCATTAGGAGAACAAGGGATGGGGTTCTACTCCAATCTGTTCGTAGTTCCCAAAAAAGAGGGAACATTCAGACCAATCTTAGATCTCAAGATCCTAAACAAGTTTCTCAAGGTTCCATCGTTCAAAATGGAAACCATTCGAACAATTCTTCCTTCCATCCAGGAAGGTCAATTCATGACCACGGTGGATTTAAAGGATGCGTATCTACATATTCCTATCCACAAGGAACATCATCGGTTCCTAAGGTTCGCATTCCTGGACAAGCATTACCAGTTTGTGGCACTTCCGTTCGGATTAGCCACTGCTCCAAGAATTTTCACAAAGGTACTAGGGTCCCTTCTAGCGGTGCTAAGACCAAGGGGCATTGCAGTAGTACCTTACTTGGACGACATTCTGATTCAAGCGTCGTCCCTTCCACAAGCAAAGGCTCACATGGACATTGTCCTGGCCTTTCTCAGATCTCACGGGTGGAAAGTGAACGTAGAAAAAAGTTCTCTATCTCCGTCAACAAGGGTTCCCTTCTTGGGAACAATAATAGACTCCTTAGAAATGAGGATTTTTCTGACAGAGGCCAGAAAATCAAAACTTCTAAACTCTTGTCAAGTACTTCATTCTGTTCCTCTTCCTTCCATAGCGCAGTGCATGGAAGTAATAGGTTTGATGGTAGCGGCAATGGACATAGTTCCTTTTGCGCGAATTCATCTAAGACCATTACAACTGTGCATGCTCAGTCAGTGGAATGGGGATTATACAGACTTGTCTCCGACGATACAAGTAGATCAGAGGACCAGAGATTCACTCCGTTGGTGGCTGTTCCTGGACAACCTGTCACAGGGGATGAGCTTCCGCAGACCAGAGTGGGTCATTGTCACGACCGACGCCAGTCTGGTGGGCTGGGGCGCGGTCTGGGGACCCCTGAAAGCTCAGGGTCTTTGGTCTCGGGAAGAATCTCTCCTCCCGATAAATATTCTGGAACTGAGAGCGATATTCAATGCTCTCAAGGCTTGGCCTCAGCTAGCAAAGGCCAAATTCATACGGTTTCAATCAGACAACATGACGACTGTTGCATACATCAACCATCAGGGGGGAACAAGGAGTTCCCTGGCGATGGAAGAAGTGACCAAAATCATTCAATGGGCGGAGACTCACTCCTGCCACTTGTCTGCAATCCACATCCCAGGAGTGGAAAATTGGGAAGCGGATTTTCTGAGTCGTCAGACATTTCATCCGGGGGAGTGGGAACTCCATCCGGAAATCTTTGCCCAAATTACTCAGTTGTGGGGCATTCCAGACATGGATCTGATGGCCTCTCGTCAGAACTTCAAGGTTCCTTGCTACGGGTCCAGATCCAGGGATCCCAAGGCGACTCTAGTAGATGCACTAGTAGCACCTTGGACCTTCAAACTAGCTTATGTATTCCCGCCGTTTCC
Source organism: Bombina bombina (assembly GCF_027579735.1). Lineage (NCBI taxonomy): Eukaryota > Metazoa > Chordata > Amphibia > Anura > Bombinatoridae > Bombina > Bombina bombina. Next base: position 1,101,040,292 of record NC_069502.1, on the reverse strand, counting down.
TCTCATCCCCAGGCTGGTAGCCAGGATCAATCAGGAGAGGGCATCGGTGATCTTGATAGCTCCTGCGTGGCCACGCAGGACTTGGTATGCAGACCTGGTGAATATGTCATCGGCTCCACCATGGAAGCTACCTTTGAGACGGGACCTTCTTGTTCAAGGTCCGTTCGAACATCCGAATCTTGTCTCACTCCAACTGACTGCCTGGAGATTGAACGCTTGATCTTATCAAAGCGAGGGTTCTCAGATTCTGTCATTGATACTCTTGTTCAGGCCAGAAAGCCTGTAACTAGAAAAATCTACCACAAAATATGGAAAAAATATATCTGTTGGTGTGAATCTAAAGGATTCCCTTGGGACAAGATAAAAATTCCTAAGATTCTATCCTTTCTTCAAGAAGGTTTGGAGAAAGGATTATCTGCAAGTTCTTTGAAGGGACAGATTTCTGCCTTATCTGTGTTACTTCACAAAAAGCTGGCAGCTGTGCCAGATGTTCAAGCCTTTGTTCAGGCTCTGGTTAGAATCAAGCCTGTTTACAAACCTTTGACTCCTCCTTGGAGTCTCAATTTAGTTCTTTCAGTTCTTCAGGGGGTTCCGTTTGAACCCTTACATTCCGTTGATATTAAGTTATTATCTTGGAAAGTTTTGTTTTTGGTTGCAATTTCTTCTGCTAGAAGAGTTTCAGAATTATCTGCTCTGCAGTGTTCTCCTCCTTATCTGGTGTTCCATGCAGATAAGGTGGTTTTGCGTACTAAACCTGGTTTTCTTCCGAAAGTTGTTTCTAACAAAAACATTAACCAGGAGATAGTCGTGCCTTCTTTGTGTCCGAATCCAGTTTCAAAGAAGGAACGTTTGTTGCACAATTTGGATGTAGTTCGTGCTTTAAAATTCTATTTAGATGCTACAAAGGATTTTAGACAAACATCTTCCTTGTTTGTTGTTTATTCTGGTAAAAGGAGAGGTCAAAAAGCAACTTCTACCTCTCTCTCCTTTTGGCTTAAAAGCATCATCAGATTGGCTTACGAGACTGCCGGACGGCAGCCTCCTGAAAGAATCACAGCTCATTCCACTAGGGCTGTGGCTTCCACATGGGCCTTCAAGAACGAGGCTTCTGTTGATCAGATATGTAAGGCAGCGACTTGGTCTTCACTGCACACTTTTACTAAATTTTACAAATTTGATACTTTTGCTTCTTCTGAGGCTATTTTTGGGAGAAAGGTTTTGCAAGCCGTGGTGCCTTCCATCTAGGTGACCTGATTTGCTCCCTCCCTTCATCCGTGTCCTAAAGCTTTGGTATTGGTTCCCACAAGTAAGGATGACGCCGTGGACCGGACACACCTATGTTGGAGAAAACAGAATTTATGTTTACCTGATAAATTACTTTCTCCAACGGTGTGTCCGGTCCACGGCCCGCCCTGGTTTTTTAATCAGGTCTGATAATTTATTTTCTTTAACTACAGTCACCACGGTATCATATGATTTCTCCTATGCAAATATTCCTCCTTTACGTCGGTCGAATGACTGGGGAAGGCGGAGCCTAGGAGGGATCATGTGACCAGCTTTGCTGGGCTCTTTGCCATTTCCTGTTGGGGAAGAGAATATCCCACAAGTAAGGATGACGCCGTGGACCGGACACACCGTTGGAGAAAGTAATTTATCAGGTAAACATAAATTCTGTTTTTAAAACTTCTCATAAAGTTGATGAAATTTCAAATGACCGACAACATAATGATTTATCCTCCTCTGATGAGGATCTATCTGATTCAGAAGATCCTTCCTCAGATATTGACACTGACAAATCTACTTATTTGTTTAAAATAGAGTATATTCGTTCTTTGTTAAAAGAAGTGTTAATTACTTTGAATATTGAGGAAGATAGTCCTCTTGACATTAAGACTAGTAAACATTTAAATGCTGTTTTTAAACCTCCTGTGGTTACTCCAGAGGTTTTTCCTATTCCTGATGCTATTTCTGATATGATTTCAAAGGAATGGAATAAGCCAGGTACTCCTTTTATTCCTTCTTCAAGGTTTAAAAAATTGTATCCTTTATCAGCAACTTCTATAGAGTTTTGGTAATAGATCCCCAGATTTCTACTCTTGCTAAACGTACCACTCACTATTCCTATGGAAGATAGTACTTCTTTTAAGGATCCTTTAGATAGGAAACTTGAATCCTATCTAAGGAAAGTCTATTTATATTCAGGTCATCTTCTCAGGCCCGCAATTTCTTTGGCTGATGTTGCGGTTGCATCAACTTTTTGGTTGGAGAATTTAGCGCAACAAGAATTGGATTCTGACATATCTAGCATTGTTCGCTTACTGCAGCATGCTAATCATTTTATTTGTGATGCCATTTTTGATATTATCAAAATTGATGTTAGATCCATGTCTTTAGCTATTTTAGCTAGAAGAGCTTCATGGCTTAAATCTTGGAATGCTGATATGACATCTAAATCTAGATTATTATCTCTTTCTTTCCAAGGTAATAATTTATTTGGTTCTCAGTTGGATTCTATTATTTCAACTGTTACTGGAGGAAAATGGGTTTTTCTGCCTCAGGATAAAAAACCTAAGGGTAAATCTAAGGCTTCTAACCGTTTTCGTTCCTTTCGTCAAAATAAGTAACAAAAATCTAATCATTCCCCCAAGGAATCTGTTTCCAATTGGAAGCCTTGCTCAAATTGGAATAAATCCAAGCCTTTTAAAAAACCAAAGTCAGCCCCTAAGTCCGCATGAAGGTGCGGCCCTCATTCCAGCTCAGCTGGTAGGGGGCAGATTAAGGTTTTTCAAGGATTTGTGGATAAATACTGTCCAAAATCAATGGATTCAGAGCATTGTCTCTGAAGGGTATCGAATAGGATTCAGAGTAAGACCTCCTGTGAGATTTTTTCTCTCACGTATCCCAGCAAATCCAGTAAAAGCTCACGCTTTCCTGAAGTGTGTTTCAGACCTGGAGTCTTCAGGGGTAATCATGCCGGTTCCTTTTCAGGAACAAGGTCTGGGGTTTTATTCAAATCTATTCATTGTCCCAAAGAAGGAAAATTCCTTCAGACCAGTTCTGGATCTGAAAATTTTGAATAGTTATGTAAGAGTACCAAGTTTCAAGATGGTGACTATAAGGACTATTCTGCCTTTTGTTCAGCAAGGACATTGTATGTCTACAATAGACTTGCAGGATGCTTACCTTCATATTCAGATTCATCCAGAACATTATCAGTTCCTGAGATTCTCTTTTCTAGACAAGCATTACCAATTTGTTGCTCTTCCATTTGGCCTAGCAACAGCTCCAAGAATCTTTTCAAAGGTTCTGGGTGCCCTACTCTCTGTAATCGGAGAGCAGGGTATTGCGGTGTTTCCTTATTTGGACGATATCTTGGTACTAGCTCAGTCTTTTTAAGTTCTGCAGAATCTCACACTAATAAACTAGTGTTGTTTCTTCAAAAACATGGTTGGAGGATCAATTTACCAAAAAGTTTCTTGATTCCTCAGACAAGGGTCACCTTTTTAGGCTTCCAGATAGATTCAGTGTCCATGACTGTGTCTCTAACAGACAAGAGACGTTTGTAATTGGTTGCAGCCTGTCTGTACCTTCAGTCTCAGTCATTACCTTCAGTGGCTAAGTGCATGGAAGTTTTAGGCCTCATGACTGCAGCATCGGACGCAATTCCTTTTGCTCGTTTTCACATGAGACCTCTCCAGCTTTGTATGCTGAATCAATGGTGCAGGAATTATAGAAAGATATCACAGTTAATATCCTTAAATCCCAATATGCGACACTCTCTGACGTGGTGGTTAAATCACCAGCGTTTAGTTCAAGGGGCTTCCTTTGTTCGGCAAACCTGGACTGTGATCACTACAGCCGCAAGTCTTTCAGGTTGGGGAGCTGTTTGGGGATCTCTGACAGCACAAGAGGTTTGGAAATCTCAAGAGGCGATTACCAATCAATATTTTAGAACTCCGTGCAATTCTCAGAGCTCTTCAGTTTTGGCCTCTGTTGAAGAGAGAACCATTAATTTGCTTTCAGACAGACAATATCACAACTGTGTCATATGTCAATCATCAGGGTGGTACTCAGTCCCCAAGTTATGAAAGAAGTATCTTGGATACTTGCTTGGGCGGAATCTAGCTCCTGTCTAATCTCTGCGGTGCATATCCCAGGTGTAGACATTTGGGAGGCGGATTATCTCAGCCGTCAGATTTTACATCCAGGGGAGTGGTCTCTCCATCCAGATGTGTTTTCTCAGATTGTTCAGATGTGGGGTCTTCCAGAGATAGATCTCATGGCCTCTCATCTAAACAAGAAACTTCCCAGATACCTGTCCAGGTCCAGGGATGTTCAGGCAGAAGCAGTGGATGCGCTGACACTTCCTTGGTGTTATCATCCTGCTTACATTTTCCCGCCTCTAGTTCTTCTTCCAAGAGTGACTGGTGGCTCCAGCATGGCCACACAGGTTTTGGTATGCGGATCTTGTTCGGATGTCCAGTTGCCAACCTTGGCCACTTCCGCTAAGACAGGACCTACTGTCTCAAGGTCCGTTTTTTCCATCAGGATCTCAAATCATTAAATTTGAAGGTATGGAAATTGAACGCTTAGTACTAAGTCATAGAGGTTTCTCTGACTCAGTGATTAATACTATGTTACAAGCTCGTAAATCTGTCTCTAGAAAGATTTATTATCGAGTTTGGAAGACCTACATTTCATGGTGTTCTTTTCATAAATTCTCTTGGCATTCTTTTAGAATTCCTAGAATTTTACAGTTTCTTCAGGATGGTTTGGATAAAGGTTTGTCTGCAAGTTCCTTGAAGGGACAAATTTCTGCTCTTTCACAGAAAGATTGCTAAACTTCCTGATATTCACTGTTTTGTGCAGGCTTTAGTTCGTATTAAGCCTGTCATTAAATCAATCTTTCCTCCTTTGAGTCTTAATTTGGTTTTGAAGGCGTTCCAGGTTCCTCCATTTGAGCCTATGCATTCTTTGGACATTAAACTACTTTCTTGGAAAGTGTTGTTCCTTTTGGCCATCTCTTCTGCTAGAAGAGTTTCTGAATTATCTGCTCTTTCTTGTGAATCTCCTTTTCTGATTTTTTTATCAGGATAAGGCGGTTTTGCGGACTTCATTTAAATTTTTACCTAAAGTTGTGAATTCTAACAACATTAGTAGAGAAATTGTTGTCCCTTCCTTGTGTCCTAATCCTAAGAATTCTTTGGAAAGATCCTTACATTCTTTGTATGTGGTGAGAGCTTTGAAATATGTTAAAGCTACTAAAGATTTCAGGAAGACTTCTAGTCTATTTGTTATATTTTCTGGTCCTAGGAAAGGTCAGAAGGCTTCTGCTATTTCCTTGGCTTCTTGGTTAAAGCTTTTGATTCATCAAGCTTATTTGCAGTCGGGTCAGGCCCCGCCTCAGAGAATTACAGCTCATTATACTATATCAGTCTCCACTTCGTGGGCATTTAAGAATGAAGCTTCAGTTGATCAGATTTGCAAAGCAGCAACTTGGTCCTCTTTGCATACATTTACTAAATTCTACCATTTTGATGTATTTGCTTCTTCAGAAGCAGTCTTTGGTAGAAAAGTTCTTCAGGCAGCTGTTTGTTTGATTCTTCTGCTGATGTTTTAAAGTGAATGTAAATTTTGATGTTTAAGTGCCCGGTTTTTAAAACTTTGATTAAAAACAGGGGCACTTTAATTCATCAAAATTTACATTTCACTCCTGTTGTGACAAAAAACTTACCTTTTAAACTACACAGCAGCTGCTGCTTCCTCCGGTCTCACAAGCCATTTCTGATGTCAGAAATGATTGATAGGTCATCCTCCAATCACAGATTCCCCCCCGGGGGATTCAGTGTCTGATTCACTGCTCTGATTGGAGGAAGCCAGATACCTCATTTTAGACCCAGGAAGAGGCTTTGAAACAGGTGGAGGAAGCTGGAGCTGCTGTGAAGATTAAAAAGTAAGTTTATTTTCACAACAGGAGTGAAATGAAAATATTGATGAATTAAAGTGCCCCTGTTTTTAATCAAAGTTTTAAAAACCGGGCACTTTAGCATCAAAATTTACATTCACTTTAAGTTTTTCTTTTCATTATGAGAATAACTTTTATTTTGGGTTGTGGATTATTTTTTCAGCGGCAAATTGCTGTTATTTATTTTTATCCCTCCCTCTCTAGTGACTCTTGCGTGGAGTTCCACATCTTGGGTATTGATATCCCATACGTCACTAGCTCATGGACTCTTGCCAAATACATGAAAGAAAACATAATTTATGTAAGAATTTACCTGATAAATTTAACTTCTTTCATATTGGCAGAGTCCATGAGGCCCACCCTTTTTATGGTGGTTATGATTTTTTTGTATAAAGCACAATTATTTCCAAATTCCTTTGTTGATGCTTTTTACTTCTTTCTTTATCACCCCACTTCTTGGCTATTCGTTAAACTTAATTGTGGGTGTGGTGAGGGGTGTATTTATAGGCATTTTGAGGTTTGGGAAACTTTGCCCTTCCTGGTAGGTTTGTATATCCCATACGTCACTAGCTCATGCACTCTTGCCAATATGAAAGAAATGAATTTATCAGGTAAATTCTTACATAAATTATGTTTTTCTTTTCTTTTTGTATTAATTATCTATGTCTGCATATAGCACCACCTGTTTGAAGGACTTTCCCTAGCTGCCCCATTCAGGTTACTTATTGTATGATATATACTCCTTAATTATTTAATCAATTTTTATATAGGTGCAATTTGTTTTCTTCCCCCACCCTTAAAGGGGCAGTAAACCTAGAAAATAATGTTATTTAATTCTGCACAAACTTTATTCAACATAATATTGCCGGTGAAATTTGATTAAAAAAAGAGGGTTTTTCAGACCTCCGCTCTTGCTCTACTGAGCGGGTCTGGTTTTCCCCCTGTGCGCATCTGGGCAGCTGTCTAGTCACAACCCGATTGCGCCATTACACTCAATGCAGCTCGCTCCCGCTATCAGACAGAGCAGGAGCGAGCTGCATTGAGTGTAATGGCACAATCGGGCCGGGCTGTGACTAGACAGCTGCCCAGATGCGCTCAGGGGGAAATCCAGACCCGCTCAGTAGAGCAAGAGCCGGCGGTCTGAAAAACCCTCCTTTTTTAAGAAATAAATAAATAAAATTTCACCGGCAATATTATGTTGAATAAAGTTTGGCTAAGATAATGTTATATAATTCTGCACTATGTGTAGAATTATATAACATTATTTTCTAGGTTTACTGTCCCTTTAATACAAGCTCTCAATTTGTGCTAACCAAAAGAGTGTAAATCACAATTGCACTTGAGTGAAGCGCTTAATTTGAACTCGTAATGCGCATACTATTTCCGTCCTGCGCAAAAAGCCGATAAAACACCCAATATGGCTTGCACGCAATAGTGCGCCACTCGTAATCTAGCCCTAAGTTGGGCAAATATCACTAATGACTTGTCTAACACTTGAAGCTTAAAGTTGAGAACTTTCCTGTCTTGAGTTGGGACTTGCCTGTGTTGAGTCAGGGCTTGGCTTACTTGTGAAACAAAGACTTGATCCCATTTCTTGTTTTAACTCATTTTCTGAAGTACCTCATTAAAGAAATTGGAAGGATGCAGGTGTTATAACTTTCATTTATTCATTTGTTATATTGATAGTCAGCATTTGAAAAAAAATGTTTTTTAATCTGCTGTCAAAATAAATGTTTCTAAAGATTTTATTAATTTACATTTTATATTGTTGAAATGACTGAAATATAAAACATAATTTTGCGTCAGTCCTTTTGAAAATAGGATTGGTTATTGTATACAATAAATATTTTTTTAGAACCTACCAAAGTTTTTCTTTGCTACAATTCCATTGGTGCTATAGTTCTCTTTGCGCAGTACCCACAAAAGTGTACATTTTTCTTTGTGATAGTAAACAGAGCTGTCTATATTAGATCAATATAAATGTGAGTCCATATTCCATTCCAACATGAATAAACTGAGTGACAATATCTAATTGAAAAAAAATGGCTGTTCCTTCATTGTAAATCAACTAGTTTGGGCTTTTTTTTTTTTCATCTATGCATACAGACGTTGCATTTGTTGCTCCTAACATCTTCAAGGCTAATTTCATGTCTTGTTTTTTTCTCTTTACAGCCTTTACAGCCTCATGTTAGAGTCTGGGACTCTGTTAGTCTTAGCACGCTGCAAGTTATTGGCCTTGGGACCTTTGAGCGTGGTGTTGGATGTTTGGCTTTCTCAAAAGCAGTAAATAGCATTTTTTTATTTGTCATTCTATGTTTTATAGTTCTTATATGACAACAGTGTAAGGGAAGGCTAGTTCCTATGAATAAAATTATCTTCCTTTTACCTTAAACTCTGCAATATGTATCTTATCTTATTAATTACAATGTGCGCATTTCTTTAAACATTGAATTAAAACTATCAATAACTTTATTCACACAAACTATATAAATTTGTATAAAAGTTGTATTACTTTTATGTCTAAGAAAATTAGCATCTATTGTCCTATCTTACTTTTGTCATTGTTTGTTGAAACCTTGTAAAAGACTTGTGAGCGGTTTTAAAAAGTATCATTATGTTCTGAAATAATTGTTTTTGTTTTAAATAAAAAAGGACTCAGGTGTACATTTAGCTGTGATTGATGATTCAAATGAGCATATGCTGACTGTATGGGATTGGCAGAAGAAATCTAAAGTAGCTGAAATCAAGGTAAGAATTAATTTGAAAACATCATAAAACATGTATTAAAATGTTTATACCCATTTAAAATTACCCTCTTAGTTTCTAGCAAAAAAGTAATTTTCATTAAAGGGACATGAAACCCAATTTTTTTTCTTTCATGATTCAAATAGAGAATACAATTTTAAACAACTTTCTAATTTACTTCTATTATCTAATTTGTTTAATTCTCTTGGTATCATTTGTTGAAGGAGCAGCAATGCACTAATGGTTTCTAACTGAACACATTGGTGAGCCAATCACAATATATATATATATATATATATATATATATATATATATATATATATATATTTTTATATATGTATATATACACACATATATACAGCCACCAATCAACAGCTAGAACCTAGGTTCTCTGCTGCTTCTGAGCTTGCCTAGATAAACCTTTCAGCAAAGGATAACTAGAGAAGGAAGCAAATTAAATGATAGAAGTAAATTGCAAAGTAGTTTAAAATTGTATTCTCTATCTGAATAAAAAAAATGGGTTTCATGTCACTTTTAAGCCCGTTGTGTGTCTGTTGATAGCAACGAGTGCAGTATGCTAGTTCTCTGGCAGCAAGAAGTTGATGATAGCAGTGTTTTTGTTTTCTTTAAACATCAGGATAAAATATATAATAGACAGCTTGTAGCACGTTGTTGAAAGTATGAGATGTGCATTTAAAGATTGCAACTTTAGTTTATAAAAAAAAAACTTAAATATTAGGTTTATTGCAAATGTTTTAACATCTTAACCCCAGACATCGTTTGAATAAATATAGTTAGACATATAAAGGCAATGTTTTGTTTTTGTATTTAGTGGCCCTGTTTTTTCAATTTGAAATATTAGTAAGGAATGTAAGAGGCATCACACCAAGATCTTAGGCCCATTAAACCATATATACTTCTAGACTATACTATCCTTAAAGGGACAGTATACACTCATTTTCATATAACTGCATGTAATAGACACTACTATAAAGAATAATATGCCCAGATACTGATATAAAAATCCAGTATAAAACTGTTTAAAAACTTACTTAGAAGCTGTCAGTTTGGCTCTGTTGAAAAGGAAACTGGAAAGCCCACTGCGAGTGGGAAATATCAGACATTCCCCCCCCCCCCCCTCCCCCTTCTTTTGCATATGAAAAGACCCTTTACACAAACAGAAGCAAGCTGGAGTAGGTAGTCGAGCGTATTCACATAAAACTTTGGGGCTTGGTTAGGAGTCTGAAAATCAGAGCAATGTTATTTAAAAATAAGCAAAACTATACATTAATTTTAAAAAAAACCTTTATGGGCTTTATAAATAGATCATCTACAAAACATTTATGCAAAGAAAAAATGAGTGTATAATGTCCCTTTAAGCTTTCTAGCTGTGAGCATGTATAAGGCATAATACATTTTATAGAAAAAATGCCACATCTTCTACTGGCTGCAGGCTGCATGCCCAGTACTGGTTCTAGTCACAAACTCCTCCTGCATTAAGGTTTCCAACACCTGCACATATTTCATATATAATAAAAACAGAGCTCTTAAATAGCCTTTATAAAGATATACAACCACGCTAATGTTTTACTCCTCTGCCTGCAGCTCTTATTTTAAACCTGTACTGGCGTCTGTTAGTGAAGCTCTGCATCTTCATACTGGGCGCTGTCATGATCTGCAAAACATGTCAGTATTTAGTAAGAAATTCTGGGCTTGCCAGCTGACTCAGCTTCAGGAAGCTTGATTATTTAGGAAATAGAGGACTTACACAGACAAATGGAGTTTTACTCTTATGCTTTTTAATTTATGTTTAGCCTAATGTGTAATAAGAAACATTATGCTTGTGCTTTCTAAATAAATAATGAGGTGTATACAGCACACTGGTTATCATAGTATTTATTATTGTATCCTAAGATAGGATACTCAGAAGTTTGTGTCAACAAATTCTAATTTTGATGATTCATAAACTGTATAAATATATAGAAATTGGTTACTTTCTTCAAGCATTCACACGTTCTTAATCTGTTTATCTTGTTTCCCTCAGACTACAAATGAAGTTGTGCTTGCTGTAGAATTCCATCCCACTGAAGCAAATACAATAGTGACGTGTGGCAAATCACACATCTTTTTCTGGACCTGGAGTGGCAATTCTCTAGCAAGGAAACAAGGAATATTTGGGGTAGGCAATCTCATAAATATCCTGTTTGATATCATTTAACATTATTACTGTGCAGCCACATATCAGCACTGACAATGCAGCTTAGTATAGTTGAATTACCAAAGTGACATCTTTATTCGGTTTTCCCTAGTACATGTAATATGTTTAATTAGAGAGTTTGTTTCTCAGGGCATTCTACAATAAAATCTGTTGTCTGTGTGAAAATTACAGAATTTATTTCTGGAGACCTCTCTTTCAAACTTCCTTTTTTTCTAAATACCATGATGCACATGATTCTAATCGAACATTTACTATATAATTCCGTTGCAAATGAATATCTTTTGTCATCCTTTTATATAAAGGTTAACTTATATCTTTTACATGCTAAAATGGATATGAAACTTAATTTCTTTCCTATGTCATGGAGAGTCCACAACGTCATTCCAATTACTAGTGGGATATTTAACTCCTTGCCAGCAGGAGGAGGCAAAGAGCACCCCAGCAAAGATTTTAAGTATAATTTCTCTTTGCCATTGTCAATGGAGGATGTGCGAAGATGGTATCTGAAGCTATTTAATCCTTTTATGGGTACTTTTCCCTACACGCAAGGATTGGGGGCTATGCTGTGTCCATGTCAATCTCTTTAGTAAGAGTAATGGTGGCTATTAGCAATTAGAGAGTGGTGAGGTTGGCTTTGCTTTATTTATTATTAACATTATTTCTCTTGTAAGGTGTATCCAGTCCACGGGTTCATCCATTACTTGTGGGATATTCTCCTTCCCAACAGGAAGTTGCAAGAGGACACCCACAGCAGAGCTGTCTATATAGCTCCTCCACTAACTGCCACCCCCAGTCATTCTCTTGCAATTCTCGACAAGAAAGGAAGTATCAAGAGATATGTGGTGACTTAGTGTAGTTTTACCTTCAATCAAGAGTTTATTTTTAAACGGTACTGGCGTTGTACTGTTTTTCTCTCAGGCAGAAATTAGAAGAAGAATTCTGCCTGGAAATTTGATGATCTTAGCAGTTTGTAACTAAGGTCCATTGCTGTTCTCACACATAACTGATGAATATGGGAAAACTTCAGTTGGGGGAACGGCCTGCAGATTACCTGCTTTGAGGTATGTTCATATTTCTAGAGAGAGGAATAAGTTCTAGAAAATGCTGACAGAGCCTTGTGTATTTGAGGTAAGCCTGATGTAGTGATTTAACAGCGACTGGGATCATGCTTACATAACAGGGTAATACTCATGTTAATATTCATATTGCTTAGTGACAAAACGTTTACATGATTTCATAAATAGGACGTTTTTTCTCTGAGGGAGATAAGTCTTTATTTGGGGCGTAGTTTCCACATGGCTAGTTAGATACTCCCAGGAGTATTTTCTTCAGGCCCCTCTGACATCCAGTACATGGTGGGAGGGGCCTATTTTAGCACTCTAACTGTGCAGTTTCAATACAGACTGAGACATCCAGCTTCCCTAGAAGAGTCCTCTGGCATCTGAGAACCATTTCGGAGGGGTTATTTCTGCACATAATCATATTTAAGGGCAGGTAGGAGCCTCAGCAGAGCTGTGGCATGGTGCTCAATTGATTTTTGTTTTTTAACCTTTTTCAATCCAGTTTGGGGCCTAAGGGGTTAATCATCCATTTGCAAGTGGGTGCAATGTTGCTTTAGTCCCTTACACATACTGTAAAAATTTCAAAGATTTTACTGTATTTTTTCACTGTTTTGCAGTTTAAGTGCTAGTTGTTTTCTCTTAAAGGCACAGTAACATTTTTGTTTAATTGCTGTTTCACCTTTATTAAAGTGTTTTCCAAGCTTGCTTGTCTCATTACTAGTCTGTTTAAACATGTCTGACATAGAGGAAACTCCTTGTTCAATATGTTTGGAAGCCATTGTGGAACCCCCTCTTAGAATGTGTACCTAATGTACTGAAATTTCTATAAACTCTAAAGACCATATTCTGGCGCTTAAAGATTTATCTCCAGGGGATTCTCTGACTAAAAAGAGGGAGATTATGCCATCTAACTCTACCCATGTGTCAGAACCTATAACTCCCGCTCAAGTGACGCCAAGTACATCTAGCGCGTCTAATTCTTTTACCTTACAGGACATGGCGGCAGTTATGAATGCTACCCTCACAGAGGTATTCTCCAAACTGCCAGGGCTACAAGGAAAGCGAGACAGCTCTGGGGCTAGAATTAATACAGATCTTTCTGACGCTTTATTGCCTGTTTCTGATATACCCTCAAAATGCTCAGAAGCCGAGGCAGGTGAGCTTCTATCTGTGGGTGACATTTCAGACTCTGGGAAGGCGTTACTTCAGTCTGATTCTGAGATGACAACGTTTAAATTTATGCTTGAACACCTCCGCTTATTGCTTAGGGAGGTTTTAGCGACTGTGACCCCATTGTGGTTCCAGAGAAATTGTGAAAAATGGACAAATACTTTGCAGTACCTGTTTACACCGATGCTATTCCATTCCCTAAGAGGTTTTCGGAAATTATTACTAAGGAATGGGATAGACCAGTTGTGCCGTTCTCTCCCCCTCCTGCTTTTAAAAAGATGTTTCCCATAGATGCCACCATACGGGACTCGTGGCAGATGGTTCCTAGGGTGGAGGGAGCAGTCTTCACCCTAGCTAAGAGTACAACTATCCCCGTCGAGGACAGTTGTGCTTTCCTAGATCCTATGGATAAAAAATTGGAGGGTCTCCTTAAGAAAATTTTTATACATCAAGGTTTTATTCTCCAGCCTCTTGCATGCATTGCCCCAGTTACTGCTGCAGCAGCTTTTTGGTTCGAGTCTCTTGAGGAGGCTCTACAGGTGTAGACCCCGTTAGACGATATTCTAGACAGAATTAAAGCTCTTAAGTTAGCTAACTCCTTTATTTCTGACTCCATTTTTCATTTAGCCATGCTAACGGCTAAGAATTCAGGTTTTGCCATTTTGGCGTGTAGGGCGCTATGGCTTAAGTCCTGGTCAGCAGACGTTACTTCAAAGTCTAAGCTTCTTAACTTCCCCTTCAAGGGACAGACCCTATTCGGGCCCGGTCTGAAGGAGATCATTTCTGATATTACTGGAGGAAAAGGTCACGCCCTTCCTCAGGATAGGTCCAATAAGTTAAGGACCAAACAGAATAATTTTCGTTCCTTTCGAAACTTCAAGAGTGGCGCAGCTTCAGTTTCCTCTAATGCAAAACAAGAGGGAAATTTCGCCCAGTCCAAATCAATCTGGAGACCTAACCAGGCTTGGAATAAGGGGAAGCAGGCCAAGAAACCTGCGGCTGCCTCTAAGACAGCATGAAGGAGTAGCCCCCGATCCGGGACCGGATCTAGTGGGGCAGACTCTGTCTCTTCACCCAGGCTTGGGCAAGAGACGTCCAGGATCCCTGGGCATTAGAGATTGAGGGGAGATTTCATCTCTCACAATTATCTGTAAACCAGATAAAGAGAGAGGCATTCTTACGTTGTGTTCAAGACCTGCTGGTTATGGGAGTGATCCACCCAGTTCCAAGGGAGGAACAGGGGCAGGGCTTCTATTCAAATCTGTTTATAGTTCCCAAAAAAGAGGGAACTTTCAGACCAAAACAAATTTCTCAAGGTCCCATCCTTCAAGATGGAGACTATCCGAACCATCCTCCCTATGATCCAGGAGGGTCAATATATGACTACCGAGGACTTAAAGGATGCTTATCTCCACATTCCGATTCACAGAGGTCATCAGGTTCGCCTTCTTAGACGGGCATTACCAGTTTGTGGCTCTTCCCTTCGGGTTAGCCACGGCACCAAGAATCTTTACGAAGGTTCTAGGGTCCCTACTGGTGGTTCTAAGGCCACGGGGCATAGCGGTGGCTCCTTACCTAGACAACATTCTGATACAGGCGTCGACTTTTCAAATCGCCAGGTCCCATACGGACATTGTTCTGGGTTTTCTGAGGTCTCACGGGTGGAAGGTGAACGAAGAAAAGAGTTCTCTCTCCCCTCTCACAAGAGTTTCCTTCCTAGGAACACTGATAGATTCAGTAGAAGTGAAAATTTTTCTGACAGAGGTCAGGTTATCAAAGCTTCTAACTTCCTGCCGTGCTCTTCATTCCACTTCTCGGCCGTCAGTGGCTCAGTGTATGGAAGTAATCGGCCTAATGGTAGCGGCAATGGACATAGTTCAGTTTGCCCGCCTACATCTCAGACCACTGCAACTTTGCATGCTCAATCAGTGGAATGGGGATTACACAGATTTGTCCCCTCTGCTAAATCTGGATCAAGAGACCAGGGATTCTCTTCTCTGGTGGTTCTCTTGGGTCCATCTGTCCAGGGGAATGAGATTCTGCAGGCCAGAGTGGACTATAGTCACGACAGATGCCAGCCTTCTGGGCTGGGGCGCAGTCTGGAACTCCCTGAAGGCTCAGGGTTCGTGGACTCAGGAGGAAGCCCTCCTTCCGATAAACATTCTGGAACTGAGAGCAATATTCAATGCTCTTCAGGCTTGGCCTCAACTAGCTGCGGTCAGATTAATCAGATTTCAGTCGGACAATATCACGACTGTAGCCTATATCAACCATCAGGGGGGGACAAGAAGCTCCCTGGCAATGTTGGAGGTTTAAAAGATAATTCTATGGGCAGAGGTTCACTCTTGCTTTCTCTCCGCTATCCATATCCCAGGAGTAGAGAACTGGGAGGCGGTATTTCTAAATCGGCAGACTTTTCATCCGGGGGAGTGGGAGCTCCATCCGGAGGTATTTGCCCAGCTGATTCAACTATGGGGCAAACCAGAAGTGGATCTGATGGCGTCTCGTCAGAATGCCAAGCTTCCCTGTTACGGGTCCAGGTCAAGGGATCCCCAGGCAGCGCTGATAGATGCTCTAGCAGTGCCCTGGTCCTTCAGCCTGGCTTATGTGTTCCCACCATTTCCTCTCCTCCCTTGTCCGATTGCCAAGATCAAGCAGGAGAGAGCTTCAGTGATTTTGATAGCACCTGCGTGGCCACGCAGGACTTGGTATGCAGATCTGGTGGACATGTCATCCCTTCCACCATTGTCTCTGCCGCTGAGGCAGGACCTTCTACTCCAAGGTCCATTCAAACATCCAAATCTAATTTCTCTGCGGCTGACTGCTTGGAGATTGATCGCTTGATTTTATCAAAACGTGGTTTCTCCGAGTCGGTCATTGATACCTTAATTCAGGCTTGAAAGCCTGTCACAAGGAAAATCTATCATAAGATATGGTGTAAATATCTTCATTGGTGTGAATCCAAGGGTTACTCATGGAGTAAAGTCAGGATTCCTAGGATATTATCCTTTCTCCAAGAAGGATTGGAGAAGGGATTGTCAGCTAGTTCCTTAAAGGGACAGATTTCTGCTCTGTCTATTCTTCTGCACAAGCGTCTGGCAGATGTTCCAGACGTTCAGGCGTTTTGTCAGGCTTTAGTTAGACTCAAGCCTGTGTTTAAACCTGTTGCTCCGCCATGGAGTTTAAATTTAGTTCTTAAAGTTCTTCAAGCGGTTCCGTATGAACCTCTGCATTCCATAGATATCAAGCTTTTATCTTGGAAAGATCTGTTTTTGGTAGCTATCTCTTCGGCTCGAAGAGTTTCAGGGTTATATCTGCCTTACAGTGTGATTCCCCTTATCTGATATTCCATACAGATAAGGTAGTGTTGCGTACCAAACCTGGATTTCTTCCTAAGGTGGTATCTAATAAGAATATCAATAAGGAGATTGTAGTTCCGTCACTGTGTCCTAATCCTTCTTCAAAGAAGGAACGTCTATTACACAATCTTGACGTGGTTCATGCTTTAAAGTTTTATTTACAAGCTACTAAGGATTTTCGTCAAACATCTGCATTTTTAGTTGTCTACTCTGGACAGAGGAGAGGCCAAAAGGCTTCGGCATCTTCTCTTTCTTTTTGCCTGAGAAGTATAATCTGTTTAGCTTATGAGACTGCTGGCCAGCAGCCTCCTGAAAGAATTACAGCTCATTCCACTAGAGTGGTGGCTTCCACATGGGCTTTTAAAAATGAGGCCTCTGTTGAACAGATTTGTAAGGCGGCGACTTGGTCTTCGCTTCATACTTTTTCTAAATTCTAAAAATTTGATACTTTTGCTTCCTCGGATGCTATTTTTGGGAGAAAGGTCTTGCAGGCAGTGGTGCCTTTTGTTTAACTTCCTGCCTTGTACCTCCCTTCATCCGTGTCCTAAAGCTTTGGTATTGGTATCCCACAAGTAATGGATGAACCCGTGGACTGGATACACCTTAC
This sequence comes from Bombina bombina, assembly GCF_027579735.1. Lineage (NCBI taxonomy): Eukaryota > Metazoa > Chordata > Amphibia > Anura > Bombinatoridae > Bombina > Bombina bombina. The sequence continues at coordinate 1,101,023,167 of NC_069502.1, read as the reverse complement.
AAGAGAAAACAAAATTTATGCTTACCTGATAAATTTCTTTCTCTTGTGGTTTATCCAGTCCACGGCCCGCCCTGTCACTTTAAGGCAGGTGTTTTTTATTTTTAAACTACGGTCACCACTGCACCCTATAGTTTCTCCTTTTTCTTGCTTGTCTTCGGTCGAATGACTGGGGGTGGCAGTTAGGGGAGGAGCTATATAGACAGCTCTGCTGTGGGTGTCCTCTTGCAACTTCCTGTTGGGAAGGAGAATATTCCACAAGTAATGGATGAACCTGTGGACTGGATACACCACAAGAGAGAGAAATTTATCAGGTAAGCATAAATTTTGTTTTCTACCCTTCATAGAAAGCCAGGGTTGGTTACTCTGCTCTTTCTTTTTCTTCAGGTCCCTGAAAGAGAGTGGAGTGTCTATCACACCTGCTGTTCCTGTCCTGCAGCTGGATCCACAGGTTTGTGCATTTGCCTTCTAGGTACTGAAGGACAGCACATGGGAGGTTAATCCCTCTTATGGATCTTCATATTGGGGACATGTTATAAACCCTTAGGGGTTAATATTTTGGCAGTCTGGCAGGCACTGATTTAATAAGACTTTAAGGGGTTAATGTTCCACCTTTTTTATTAAAGAGACTGGCTGAAGGGTTCTTTAGAGTTTATAGCTCTAAGTGTGAGTTTTTTTATTTATGTGAGGCTAATAGTACCTGAAGAGTGTTACGGTGTGCAACGTTTTATTTTGTCAGACAGACACAGTGCCCTGTGGTTCCTCTCAACCTCCTGGGGGTGTATATTTGCCAGGAGATTTTGCTGCTTAGATGACCTCTGTGGTGTCTGCAGCTTTCAGATTTAAGCGTGAACATCTCCGGTTACTACATAAAGAGGTTCTAGCTACTTTTAGATGACACTGAACCTTCAGTTGCTGTCAACCCTAAAAAGTCTTCTAAACTTAACAGAGTTTATGATACTCCCTCTTCTGAGGATGTTTTTCCTGTTCCAGACAAGATGTCTGAAGTTATAGCTCAGGATTAGGGAAACCAGGGATTCCTTTTTCCCCCTTCCCCTGTTTTTAAAAATATGCCCTGTCTGATCTAATATCAGAGGAGACTACGATTGAGGAGATGAAAGAGGATCAAGGCTCTTAAATTAGCCAATACCTTTATCTGCGATGCCAACATGCAGGTAATTAGACTGGGAGCTAAGATTTCTAGCTTCACTGTCCTATCTCGTAGAGCTCTGTGGTTAAAATCTTGGTCGGCTGATGTATCTTCAAAGGCCAAGCTTTTGGCTTTACCTTATAAGGGTAAAACCCTATTTGGTCCGGGTCTGGTGGAAATCATTTCAGAGATTACAAGAGGAAAGGGATCTTTCCTACCTCAGGACAAGAATAGACTTAAGGGTCTATAAAAACAATACAATAAGGGGGCACTCTATAGATAAATGGAAAACACTGTGAAACTCTCCACTACTTGGTTTTACAAAACCACAAATAATTATAACAAATTTTGGTTAACAACTAAGCCAAACCCAGTATTCCAAGGGTGGTTATTCAAGGAAAGTCCCAGTAGAGAGTTCAAAATTCTTGAACAAAGAATGATGTAGGATATCCAAAATGGTGAAGTAATCTTATCAGTATGGTACAGTTGTCCGGCTGCTCTCCTTCTCACAGAATTATCCGGAACTGCAAAGAAATTAGAAAACAAGAGGGGTGCCTCATGTGTGTATCAATATGCAAAACAGTCAAATATAAGAATAGCTAAATGTATACTCACATTTGGCCCAAGTACACTTATGTACTGGTAGATGCAGGCCGGTAACTTGCTTGTTAATGGTGTTTTTAATAAACTAACTTGTTTTATACAAGCTTTTGTTTACCACCTTCTTGAACAGTTTATACCACTGCCACAGACCTATCACTCACCCTGAGTGTAGGAGGATCCCCCTGCTCTAACCTACCTATGCTTGGAAAGGGTTAGCTGGTAACACCCTAAGTTACCGGCCTGCGTCTACCAGTACATAAGTGTACTTGGGTCAAATGTGAGTATCCATTTGGCTATTCTTATATCTGATTGTTTGGCATATTGATACACACATGAGGCGCCCCTCTTGTTTTCTAATTTCTTAGACTTTGTTCCTTTCGCAACTTTAAAGGACTCTTCTAAACTAGACCTTTCCATGTCCTCTTGAAAATCCAGCCAGCCTTGGAATAAGGGAAAGCAAAACAAGAAGCCTTCCGCTGACTCTAAATCAGCATCAAGGTTCTGCCCCCATTCCGATTTTGGATCAAGTGGGGGGCAGGATTTCCTTTTTTCAACAGGCTTGGATATGCAATGTCCCAGATCTGTGGACTGTGGGCATAATATCCCAGGGTTACAAAATATGATTCAAGTCTTTCCCTCCAAGGGGCAGATTTCTCCTGTCAAGACTATCCTCAAACCAGGTAAAGAGGGAGGTCTTCTTAAATTGCGTAGCGGACCTATCCACCCTGGGAGTTATTGTACCAGTCCCTCTAGAGGAACAAGGTCAATGATTCTATTCAAATCTATTTGTGGTTCCCAAAAAGGAGGGAGCTTTCCGTCCCATCCTAGACTTAGTGTCTCAACAAATTCCTTGGGGTTCCATCCTTCAAGATGGAAACTATTCGTTCCATTCTTCAATTGGTTCAGGAAGGTCAGTTCATGACTATAGACCTGAAGGACGTGTATTTACACGTTCCCATTCACAGGGATCATCACTAGTTTCTAAGGTTTGCTTTTCTGGACAAGCATTTCCAGTTTGTTGCACTTCCGTTTGGTCTTGCCACGGCTCCCAGAATATTCACATAGGTTCTGGGAGCTCTATTGGCAGTGATCAGATCCCAGGGAATTGCTGTTGCGCCTTATCTAGACGACATCTTGGTTCAGTCGTCATCTTTTTAACTAGCAAAATCTTATACAGAGATGTTGTTGTCTTTTCAACGTTCCCACGGGTGGAAAGTGAATCTGGAAAAGAGTTCTCTAATTCCAGCGACAAGAGTGTGTTTCCTAGGGACAATCATAGATTCCCTGTCCATGAAGATTTTCCTCATGGACGTTAGAAAATCCAAACTTCTTGCCTTTCTCTCCAGTCTGCTATTCGTCCATCAGTGGCTCAATGCATGGAGGCGATTGGTCTGAAGGTGGCTTCCATGGACATCATTCCTTTTGCTCGGTTCCATCTGCGACCGCTGCAGCTTTGCATGCTCAATCAATAGAACCAAGACCATTCAGATTTATCGCAGGGGATAAATCTGGATCCCCTAACAAGAGACTCTCTCTCATGGTAGATTTCACAGGAACATTTGTCTCGGGGGAACTTGCTTCCTGAGACCTTCCTGGGTGATTGTGACAATGGACGCCAGCATGTTAGGCTGGGGAACTGTTTGGGGTTCTCTAAAAGCTCAGGGCCTGTGGTCTCGGGATGAGTCTTCTCTTCCCATAAACATTTTGGAGTTGAGAGCAATCTTCAATGCCTTGACAGCTTGGCCTCAATTATCCTTAGTCTGGTTTATCAGATTCCAGTCAGACAACATCACCTCAGTGGCTTACATCAACAACCAGGAAGGAACTTTGAGTTCCTTGGCCATGAAGGAGGTGACTTGCATTCTGCAGTGGGCGGAAGCTCACGGTTGTCTCCTATCTGCCATCCACATTCCAGAAGTGCACAATTGGGAGGCGGATTTTCTGAGGAGACCGACTTTTCATCCCGGGGAGTGTGCTCTCCACCCGGAAGTGTTCTCAAGGATAACCCTCAGGTGGGGGTTCCGGAGTTGGGTCTGATGGCCTCTCGTCAAAACGCCAAGTTTCCAAAGTACAGATCAAGGTCAAGCGATTCTCAGGCCGCTCTGATAGGTGCTCTAGCGGTTCCTTGGGATTTCGGTCAAGCATACCTGTTTATGCTCCTTCCATGAGTCATTGCTCGTATCAAACAGTAGAGAGTGTCTGTGATTCTAATAGCTCCTGCCTGGCCTCGCAGGTTCTGGTTAAGATGTCATCTCTTCCACCTTGAAAGTTACCTCTGAGGAAGGACCTTCTAATTCAGGGTCCATTCCTCCATCCAAATCTAGATTCTCTGAAGCTGACTGCTTTGAGATTGAACGCCTAGTCCTGTCTAGACGTGTTTTCTTCTGTTATGTGTGATCAGTCCACGGGTCATCATTACTTCTGGGATATAACTCCTCCCCAACAGGAAATGCAAGAGGATTCACCCAGCAGAGCTGCATATAGCTCCTCCCCTCTACGTCAGTCCCAGTCATTCTCTTGCACCCAACGACTAGATAGGATGTGTGAGAGGACTATGGTGATTATACTTAGTTTTTATGACTTCAATCAAAAGTTTGTTATTTTACAATAGCACCGGAGCGTGTTATTACTTCTCTGGCAGAGTTTGAGGAAGAATCTACCAGAGTTTTTTACTATGATTTTAACCGGAGTAGTTAAGATCATATTGCTGTTCTCGGCCATCTGAGGGAGGTAAAAGCTTCAGATCAGGGGACAGCGGGCAGATGAATCTGCATTGTGGTATGTAGCAGTTTTTATTTTCTGAATGGAATTGATGAGAAAATCCTGCCATACCGTTATAATGACATGTATGTATACACTTCAGTATTCTGGGGATGGTATTTCACCGGAACTACTCTGTTAAAAGTCACTAATCCTTTTAATAAGTATTTATCATGTTAAACGTTTTTGCTGGAATGTAGAATCGTTTACATTTCTGAGGTACTGAGTGAATAAATATTTGGGCATTATTTTCCACTTGGCAGTTGTTTGGTTTTAATTGTGACAGTTTCGTTTCTCTTCACTGCTGTGTGTGAGGGAGGGGCCGTTTTTGGCGCTCTTTGCTACGCATCAAAAAATTTCCAGTCAGTTACTCTTATATTTCCTGCATGATCCGGTTCATCTCCGACAGATCTCAGGGGTCTTCAAACTTCTTTAGAGGGAGGTAGATTCTCTCAGCAGAGCTGTGAGAATTTTATTTTGACTGTGAATAAAAACGTTGCTCTGTAATTTTTATGTCAAATTTAATTATTGTTATTTTACTATGGGAACAAACCTTTGCTAAAAGTTGTGTTGTTTTAAAGTTTGATGCTATAACTGTTTTTTTTTTTTTTTTTTTTTTTTTCAGTTCATTATTTCAACTGTCATTTAATCGTTTAGTACCTCTTTGAGGCACAGTACGTTTTTGCTAAAAAAGATTATAACCAAGTTGCAAGTTTATTGCTAGTGTGTTAAACATGTCTGACTCAGAGGAAGATATCTGTGTCATTTGTTCCAATGCCAAGGTGGAGCCCAATAGAAATTTATGTACTAACTGTATTGATGCTACTTTAAATAAAAGTCAATCTGTACAATTTGAACAAATTTCACCAAACAGCGAGGGGAGAGTTATGCCGACTAACTCGCCTCACGCGGCAGTACCTGCATCTCCCGCCCGGGAGGTGCGTGATATTATGGCGCCTTGTACATCTGGGCGGCCATTACAGATAACATTACAAGATATGGCTACTGTTATGACTGAAGTTTTGTCTAAATTACCAGAACTAAGAGGCAAGCGTGATCACTCTGGGGTGAGAACAGAGTGCGCTGACAATACTAGGGCCATGTCTGATACTGCGTCACAGCTTGCAGAGCATGAGGACGGAGAGCTTCATTCTGTGGGTGACGGTTCTGATCCAAACAGATTGGATTCAGATATTTCAAATTTTAAATTTAAATTGGAGAACCTCCGTGTATTACTAGGGGAGGTTTTAGCAGCTCTCAATGATTGTAACACCGTTGCAATACCAGAGAAACTGTGTAGGTTGGATAAATACTTTGCGGTACCGGCGAGTACTGACGTTTTTCCTATACCTAAGAGACTAACTGAAATTGTTACTAAGGAGTGGGATAGACCCGGTGTGCCGTTCTCACCCCCTCCAATATTTAGAAAGATGTTTCCAATAGACGCCACCACTCGGGACTTATGGCAAACGGTCCCTAAGGTGGAGGGAGCAGTTTCTACTTTAGCTAAGCGTACCACTATCCCGGTGGAGGATAGCTGTGCTTTTTCAGATCCAATGGATAAAAAATTAGAGGGTTACCTTAAGAAAATGTTTGTTCAACAAGGTTTTATATTGCAACCCCTTGCATGTATCGCGCCGATTACGGCTGCGGCAGCATTTTGGATTGATTCTCTGGAAGAGAATCTTAGTTCATCTACGCTAGACGACATTACGGACAGGCTTAGAGTCCTTAAACTAGCTAATTCATTCATTTCGGGGGCCGTAGTACATTTAACCAAACTTACGGCTAAGAACTCAGGATTCGCCATCCAGGCACGTAGGGCGCTGTGGCTAAAATCCTGGTCAGCTGATGTTACTTCTAAGTCCAAATTACTTAATATACCTTTCAAGGGGCAGTCTTTATTTGGGCCCGGTTTGAAAGAAATTATCGCTGACATTACAGGAGGTAAGGGCCACGCCCTACCTCAAGACAAAGCCAAAGCTAAGGCTAGACAGTCTAATTTTCGTCCCTTTCGGAATTTCAAAACAGGAGCAGCATCAACCTCCACTGCACCAAAACAGGAGGGAGCTGTTGCTCGTTACAGGCAAGGCTGGAAGCCTAACCAGTCCTGGAACAAGGGCAAGCAGGCCAGGAAACCTGCTGCTGCCCCAAAGACAGCATGAACCGAGAGCCCCCGATCCGGGACCGGATCTAGTGGGGGGCAGACTTTCTCTCTTCGCCCAGGCCTGGGCAAGAGATGTTCAGGATCCCTGGGCGCTAGAGATCATATCTCAGGGATACCTTCTAGACTTCAAATTATCTCCCCCAAGAGGGAGATTTCATCTGTCAAGGTTGTCAACAAACCAGATAAAGAAAGAAGCGTTTCTACGCTGTGTACAAGATCTGTTATTAATGGGAGTGATCCATCCGGTTCCGCGGTCGGAACAAGGACAAGGGTTCTACTCAAACCTGTTTGTGGTTCCCAAAAAAGAGGGAACTTTCAGGCCAATCTTAGATTTAAAGATTCTAAACAAATTCCTAAGAGTTCCATCGTTCAAAATGGAAACTATTCGGACAATCTTACCCATGATCCAAAAGGGTCAGTACATGACCACAGTGGATTTAAAAGATGCTTACCTTCACATACCGATTCACAAAGATCATCACCGGTATCTACGGTTTGCCTTCCTAGACAGGCACTACCAGTTTGTAGCTCTTCCATTCGGATTGGCTACGGCTCCAAGAATCTTCACAAAGGTTCTGGGTGCCCTTCTGGCGGTACTAAGACCGCGAGGGATTTCGGTAGCTCCGTACCTAGACGACATTCTAATACAAGCTTCAAGCTTTCAAACTGCCAAGTCTCATACAGAGTTAGTTCTGGCATTTCTAAGGTCGCATGGATGGAAAGTGAACGAAAAGAAGAGTTCTCTTTTTCCTCTTACAAGAGTTCCATTCTTGGGGACTCTTATAGATTCTGTAGAAATGAAGATTTACCTGACAGAAGACAGGTTAACAAAGCTTCAAAATGCATGCCGTGTCCTTCATTCCATTCAACACCCGTCAGTAGCTCAATGCATGGAGGTGATCGGCTTAATGGTAGCGGCAATGGACATAGTACCTTTTGCACGCCTACACCTCAGACCGCTGCAATTGTGCATGCTAAGTCAGTGGAATGGGGATTACTCAGATTTGTCCCCTACTCTGAATCTGAATCAAGAGACCAGAAATTCTCTTCTATGGTGGCTTTATCGGCCACACCTGTCCAGGGGGATGCCATTCAGCAGGCCAGACTGGACAATTGTAACAACAGACGCCAGCCTACTAGGTTGGGGCGCTGTCTGGAATTCTCTGAAGGCTCAGGGACTATGGAATCAGGAGGAGAGTCTCCTTCCAATAAACATTCTGGAATTGAGAGCAGTTCTCAATGCCCTTCTGGCTTGGCCCCAATTAACAACTCAGGGGTTCATCAGGTTTCAGTCGGACAACATCACGACTGTAGCTTACATCAACCATCAGGGAGGGACAAGAAGCTCCCTAGCAATGATGGAAGTATCAAAGATAATTCGCTGGGCAGAGTCTCACTCTTGCCACCTGTCAGCAATCCACATCCCGGGAGTGGAGAACTGGGAGGCGGATTTCTTGAGTCGCCAGACTTTTCATCCGGGGGAGTGGGAACTTCATCCGGAGGTCTTTGCCCAAATACTTCGACGTTGGGGCAAACCAGAGATAGATCTCATGGCGTCTCGCCAGAACGCCAAACTTCCTCACTACGGGTCCAGATCCAGGGATCCGGGAGCGGTTCTGATAGATGCTTTGACAGCACCTTGGAACTTCGGGATGGCTTATGTGTTTCCACCCTTCCCGCTGCTTCCTCGATTGATTGCCAAAATCAAACAGGAGAGAGCATCAGTGATTCTAATAGCGCCTGCATGGCCACGCAGGACTTGGTATGCAGATCTAGTGGACATGTCATCCTGTCCGCCTTGGTCTCTACCTCTAAGACAGGACCTTCTGATACAGGGTCCATTCAAACATCAAAATCTAACTTCTCTGAAGCTGACTGCTTGGAAATTGAACGCTTGATTTTATCAAAACGTGGTTTTTCTGAGTCGGTTATTGATACCCTGATACAGGCTAGGAAGCCTGTTACCAGAAAGATTTACCATAAAATATGGCGTAAATACCTATACTGGTGCGAATCCAAACGTTACTCCTGGAGTAAGGTTAGGATCCCTAGACTATTGTCCTTTCTACAAGAAGGTTTAGAAAAGGGTTTATCAGCTAGTTCATTAAAGGGACAGATTTCAGCTCTGTCCATCTTGTTACACAGGCGTCTGTCAGAAAATCCAGACGTCCAGGCCTTTTGTCAGGCTTTAGCTAGGATCAAGCCTGTGTTTAAAGCTGTTGCTCCGCCATGGAGTTTAAACTTAGTTCTTAACGTTTTACAGGGTGTTCCGTTTGAACCCCTTCATTCCATTGATATAAAATTGTTATCTTGGAAAGTTCTGTTTTTAATGGCTATTTCCTCGGCTCGAAGAGTCTCTGAGTTATCAGCCTTACATTGTGATTCTCCTTATCTGATTTTTCACTCAGACAAGGTAGTTCTGCGTACTAAACCTGGGTTCTTACCTAAGGTAGTCACTAACAGGAATATCAATCAAGAGATTGTTGTTCCATCCTTGTGTCCAAATCCTTCTTCAAAGAAGGAACGTCTTCTACACAATCTGGATGTAGTTCGTGCCCTCAAGTTCTACTTGCAGGCAACTAAAGATTTTCGCCAAACTTCTTCCCTGTTTGTCGTTTATTCTGGACAGAGGAGAGGTCAAAAAGCTTCTGCTATCTCTCTCTCTTTTTGGCTTCGTAGCATAATACGTTTAGCCTATGAGACTGCTGGACAGCAGCCTCCTGAAAGAATTACAGCTCACTCCACTAGAGCTGTGGCTTCCACTTGGGCCTTTAAGAATGAGGCCTCTGTTGAACAGATTTGCAAGGCTGCAACTTGGTCTTCGCTTCATACTTTTTCCAAATTTTACAAATTTGACACTTTTGCTTCTTCGGAGGCTATTTTTGGGAGAAAGGTTCTTCAGGCAGTGGTTCCTTCTGTATAATGAGCCTGCCTATCCCTCCCGTCATCCGTGTACTTTTGCTTTGGTATTGGTATCCCAGAAGTAATGATGACCCGTGGACTGATCACACATAACAGAAGAAAACATAATTTATGCTTACCTGATAAATTCCTTTCTTCTGTTGTGTGATCAGTCCACGGCCCGCCCTGTTTTAAGGCAGGTAAATATCTTTTAAATTATACTCCAGTCACCACTTCACCCTTGGTTACTCCTTTCTCGTTGATTCTTGGTCGAATGACTGGGACTGACGTAGAGGGGAGGAGCTATATGCAGCTCTGCTGGGTGAATCCTCTTGCATTTCCTGTTGGGGAGGAGTTATATCCCAGAAGTAATGATGACCCGTGGACTGATCACACAACAGAAGAAAGGAATTTATCAGGTAAGCATAAATTATGTTTTTTTCGGAAACGGTCATTGATACTATGCTTCAGGCTCGTAAACCTGTTACTCGCAGGATTTACCATAAGATATGGCATAAATACCTTTTTTGGTGCAAAGCTAAGGGTTTCTCCTGTCGGGTGAGGATTCTCCGAATTTTATCTTTTCTTCAGGTTGGCCTGGAGAAAGGTTTGTCAGTCAGTACTCTGAAGGTTCAGATTTCTGCACTGTCTATTCCTTTGCATAAACGTCTGACAGATTTACCAGATGTTCAAGCTTTTGTTCAGGCCCTGGTCAGACTCAGGCTTGTGTTTAAACCTTTTGGTCCTAGTTCATAAAGTTTTGCAGCAGGGTCCATTTGAGCCGATGCATGTTGATATAAAATGGTTATTTTGGAAGGTTTTGTTTCTCTTGCTATTTCTTCTGCTCGCAGAGTTTCTGAGCTTTCAGCTCTGCAGTGTGATTTCCCCGCACCTTATTTTTCATGCAGATAAAGCGGTCATTCATAGTAAATTGGGGTTTCTCCCTAAGGTGGTTTTGGATCGAAACATTAATCAGGAAATTGCTGTTCCTTCGTTCTTTTTTTCCTAATCCTTCTTCTTATAAGGAAAGTCTTTTGCATAACCTGGATGTTGTGCGTGCTCTTAATTTTTACCTACAAGCTAGTGACGATTTTCAGCAATCTTCTGCCCTGTTTGTTGTTTTCTCTGGAAAGCGTAAGGGTCAGAAGGCCACTTCTGCTACCATTTCCCTCTGGTTAAGAAGTATGATTCATTTTGCTTATAAGACAGCTAGACAGCAGCCTCCTGAGAGAATTTCATCTCATTCCATTAGGGCTCCTCATCTTGGGCTTTCAAAATTGAAGCTTCTGTGGAACAGATTTGCAAGGCGGCAACATGGTCCTCTTTGCATACTTTTTCCAAATTCTACAAATTTCATACTTTTGCCTTGGCTGAGGCTTCTTTTGGGAGAAAGGTTCTTCAAGCGATGGTGCTTTCGGTTTAGGTCCTTCTGCTTTGTTCTCCCTCCCTTTTCATTCCGTGTACCCTAGCTTAGGTATTGGTTCCCACTAGTAATTTGAATGACGTCATGGACTCTCCATGCCATAGGAAAGAAAACAAAATTTATGCTTACCTGATAAATTTATTTATTTTTTGGCATGGAGAGTCCACGACTTTTAAATTATAATTTGGCAGTTTTTTTTAGTAAACCTCAAGCACCTCTATACCTTTTTGGTTTATCTTCTTTTTCCATTTTCCTTCGGCTGAATGACTGACTGGGGATTATGGGTAATGGAAGTTACTTAACTGCTTTGCTGGGGTGCTCTTTGCCGCCTCCATCTGGCTAGGAGTTGAGTATCCCACTAGTAATTGGAATGACGTAGTGTCATAGAGTCTCCATGCCCGTAAAGAAAGAAATTTATCAGGTAAGGCTAAATTTTTTTTCTTTCATGATTCAGATAGAGCATCTTTCTAATTTACTCCTATTATCAATGTTTCTTCGTTCTCTTAGTAACTTTATTTGGAAAGCAGGAATGTAAACTTAGGAACCGGCCCATTCTTGGTTTAACACCTGGGTAGTGCTTGCTGATTGGTAGCTAAATGTAGCCACCAATCAGCAAGTGCTACCCCGGGTGCTAAACAAAAAATGGGCTGGCTCCTAAGCTTGCATTCCTGCTTTTTCAAATAAAGATGCCAAGAGAACAAAGAAAAATTTATAGAAGTAAATTAGAAAGTTGCTTAAATTTGCATGCTCTATCTGAATCCTAAAAGAAAAAAATTGTGTTTTATATCCCTTTACTTAAATAATTATAAACACTCTAAATGCCTCTACAGTATATTGAAAAAAAAGGTTATAAGCAAAGGTTAAAAGATCAACAAAAACAAAGCAGCAAATGTCCACAACAGTCTTAAATACATTTTCAACTAATACAACTTAGGGCCAGATTACAAGTGGAGCACAAAATATCACTTTAGCTAAAGTGATATTTGCGCTCCACTTTGTAATACCATTGCACGCTAATGTGCACTGGTATTACAAGTTTACAGCAATCTTCGCATTGCTGGGGAAGCTTTGCGCTCACAAGTTCGCTCTTCCATAGGCTTTATGGGAGCCTCGTTCTATTGCCATCACAGACGGCATCAGAACCTCATGCAGGGGGCAAGTAGCGCAGCATTTTTAAATATATATGTATATGACTATATACATATATATTTGTGTGTTAATATGTTTATATACACATATTAACACATAAATATATATGTATATAGTCGTATACATATATATTTACATTGCAGTCTATGGGAACACACAGTTTCATAGGCCGCAATGTAAAGGCACTTTTCACACCCACTTCCACCAACTTTAAAGCCCCAAAACTCCCTAGTGCATTTTTTTTTTTTAAATGCTAGATTTTTTGTTTTTTATAAAAAAACAAAAAACTACAATGCCCTCTATTTTGAGGCAATTTTGATAACAGAAGTATTTTTTCTTTGTAGCTCACTGTGATATCCGTGTAACTTAGTAAAGTTCTGTAGGTTTTGTAGGTACAATGTTTTAGCGTTAGTGTTTTTCTGTATGTCTTTCAACATTCCTGACTGAAAGGGAAAAGATAAACTGAAATCCTGAGTCTGTTTAGCAATAAAGAATATTATTTATGGATGAACCCTTATGTTCTTATTTGCATTTCAATTCTTAGGCAAACTTTAGCCCACGAGTTCAGATATTCTATAATGGGGTATCTGAGTGCATATTGACAGTTTTTCACAGCTAGACAGCGCTAGTTCATATGTGCCATATAGATATCATTGTGTTCACTCCCGTGAAGCACTGATTGGTTAAAATTCATGTCTGTAAAAAGAACTAAAATAAGGGGGCAGTCTGCAGAGGCTTAGATACAAGGTAATCACAAGTAAAAAACTAAATTTATGCTTACCTGATAAATTGCTTTCTTTCTTGACATGGTGAGTCCACGGATCATCATCAATTACTGTTGGGGAATATCACTTCTGGCCAGCAGGAGGAGGCAAAAAGCACCACAGCAAAGCTGTTAAATATCACTCCCCTACCCACAATCCCCCAGTCATTCGACCAAAAGGAAAGGAGAGAAAGGAAGTAACACAAGGTACTGAGGTGCCTGAGGTTTATATAAAAATAAACTGTTTGAATACAGGGCGGGCCGTGGACTCACTGTGTCAAGAAATAAATACATTTATCAGGTAAGCATACATTTTGTTTTCTTTCTAAAGACACAGTGAGTCCACGGATCATCATCAATTACTGTTGGGAACTAAATATCCATGCCAGAGGACACAGATAAGGGAGGGACAAGACAGGAACCTAAACAGAAGGCACCACTGCTTGAAGAACCTTTTTCCGAAAAGAAACCTCAGCCGAGGCAAAGGTATCGAATTTATAGAATTTGGAAAAAGTGTGCAAAGATGACAGAGTTGCAGCCTTGCTAATCTGTTCCACAGAAGCTTCATTTTTGAAGGCCCAGGAAGAAGAAACAGCCCTTGTGGAATAAGCTGTGATTTTCTCAGGAGGTTGTTGTCCAGCAGTCTCATATGCCAAGCGAATAACGCTCTTCAGCCAAAGGGAAAGTGAAGTAGCCGTAGCTTTCTGACCCGTGCGTTTCCCAGAAAATCAAACAAACAATGCAGAAGACTGACGAAAGTCCTTACTTGCCTGCAAATAAAATTTTAGCGCTCGCACAACAGATTATGTAACAAGCGTTCTTTGTGAGAAGAAGGATTAGGACACAAAGAAGGTACAACGATTTCCTGATAAATATTCTTGACTGAAACAACCTTGGGCAGGAAACCAAACTTAGTACGCAGAATCACCTTATCAGAGTAAAATATAAGATAAGGGGAATCACACTGTAAAGCAGAGAGTTCAGAAACTCTCCGAGCAGAGGAAATGGCAACAAGAAACAAAACTTTCCAAGATAACATCTTAATATCTAAAGAATGCATAGGCTCAAACGGAGCCTGTTGTAAAACTTTAAGAACAAGGTTAAGACTCCATGGAGGAGTAACAGGTTTAAACAGGCCAAATTCTAACAAGGCCTGACAAAACGATTGTACGTCTGGCACATCCGCTAAGCACTTATGTAACAAAATAGACAATGCCGAAATCTGACCATTTAGAGTACTTGCCAACCATCCCTGCTTCAGACCATCCTGGAGAAAGGACAAAATCCTAGGAATCCTTACTCTACTCCAATAGTATCCTTTGGATTCACACCAATACAAGTATTTATGCCAGATCTTATGGTAAATCCTGCGAGTCACAGGCTTACGAGCCTGAATCAAGGTCTCAATGACCGACGCTTAGATAAAACTAAGTGTTCAATCTCCAAGCAGTCAACTTCAGAGAAACGAGATTTGGATGAAGGAAGGGACCCTGAATTAGAATGTCTTTCCTCAGAGGAAGTCTCCAAGGTGGATAGGATGACATTTCCACTAGATCTGCATACCAAATCCTGCAAGGCCACGCCGGGGCAATGAGAATTACAGACGCCCTCTCCTGCTTGATTCGAGCAATGACTCTTGGAAGGAGAGCGAATGGAGGAAACAGGTATGCTAGACTGAAGTTCCAAGGAACTGCCAGAGCAACGATCAGAAATGCCTGCGGATCTCTTAACCTCGACCCGTATCTCGGATGTTTGGCATTCTGACAAGAAGCCATGAGATCCTACTCCGGCTGCCCCCACTTGAGGGTCAAGCTGGAAAAGGCATCTGAATGAAGTTCCCACTCCCCGGGATGAAAAGTCTGTCTGCTTAGAAAATCCGCTTCCCAATTGTCCACTCCTGGGATGTGGATCGCAGAAAGACTGCAGTTGTGGGTCTCCACCCACTGAATAATTCGGGCCACCTCTGTCATGGCCAAGGAACTCAGAGTTCCCTCCTGGTGGTTGATGTAGGCCACAGAGGTTATGTTGTGCGACTGGAATCTGATAAACCGCCCTAAGGGTAACTGAGGCCAGGCCAGAAGAGCATTGAAGATTGCTCTCAGCTCCAAGATGTTTATGGGCAGGACTGACTCCTCCTGGGTCCATAAGCCCTGAGCCTTCAATGAGCCCCATACTGCTCCCCAACCTAGAAGGCTGGCATCCGTGGTCACAATCACCCTGGAGTGTCTGCTGAAGCAAGTACCCTGGGAGGGATGAGCCTGAGAGAGCCACCATGGAAGAGAGTCTATTGACACCTAATCTAGATCTACACACAAAGACAGGTCCGTATAGTCCCCATTCCATTGTCTGAGCATGCATAACTGCAGAGGTCTGAGATGGAACCAAGGAAACGGAATGATGTCCATGGAAGACGCCATCAGACCGATTGCCTCCATACATTGAGCCACTGACGGCTGTGGAGAGGACTGAAGGGCAAAACAAGAGGCGAAAATCTTTCTTTCTCTTAAGTGTATCCAGTCCACGGATCATCCATTACTTGTGGGATATTCTCCTTCCCAACAGGAAGTTGCAAGAGGATCACCCACAGCAGAGCTGCTATATAGCTCCTCCCCTAACTGTCATATCCAGTCATTCTCTTGCAAGCCTCAACCAAGATGGAGGTCGTAAGAGGAGTGTAGTGTTTTATACTTAGTTTATTCTTCAATCAAAAGTTTGTTATTTTTAAATGGTACCGGAGTGTACTTTTTATCTCAGGCAGTATTTAGAAGAAGAATCTGCCTGCGTTTTCTATGATCTTAGCAGAAGTAACTAAGATCCATGGCTGTTCTCACATATTCTGAGGAGTGAGGTAACTTCAGAGAGGGAATGGTGTGCAGGTTTTCCTGCAATAAGGTATGTGCAGTTAATATATTTCTAGGGATGGAATTTGCTAGAAAATGCTGCTGATACTGAACTAATGTAAGTAAAGCCTTAAATGCAGTGAGAGCTACTGGTATGAGGCTTATTAATAGAGATACATACTCTTATAAAAATGTAATATAAAACGTTTGCTGGCATGTTTAATCGTTTTTATATATGTTTGGTGATAAAACTTATTGGGGCCTAGTTTTTTTCCACATGGCTGGCTTGAATTCTGCCTAGTAACAGTTTCCTGACTTTCCACTGTTGTAATATGAGTGGGAGGGGTTTTTTTGTGCAGCAAAAATTAGACACAGACATCCAGCTTCTTCCTGCATGATCCAGGATATCTCTGGAGGGCTCAAAAGGCTTCAAAGTCGTTTTTGAGGGAGGTAACAAGCCACAGTAGAGCTGTGGCAGTTGTTGTGACTATTTAAAAAAAACAAACAACTGACAAAAACTTTTTTTTTTTATTATTCTGTATTTGGTATTAAGGGGTTAATCATCCATTTGCAAGTGGGTGCAATGCTCTGCTAACTTGTTACATACACTGTAAAAATTTTGTTAGTGTAACTGCCTTTTTTCACTGTTATTTCAAATTTTGGCAAAAATTTGTGTTTCTTAAAGGTGCAGTAACGTTTTTTTATATTGCTTGTAAACTTGTTTAAAGTGTTTTCCAAGCTTGCTAGTCTCATTGCTAGTCTGTTTAAACATGTCTGACACAGAGGAAACAACTTGTTCATTATGTTTGAAAGCCATGGAGGAGCCCCATAGGAGAATGTGTACTAAATGTATTGATTTCACCTTAAACAGTAAAGATCAGTCTTTAACTATAAAATAAATATCACCAGAAGATTCTGACGAGGGGGAAGTTATGCTGACTAACTCTCCCCACGTGTCAGACCCTTCGCCTCCCGCTCAGGGGATGCACGCTAATATGGCGCCAATTGCATCAGGGACGCCCATAGCGATTACCTTGCAGGACATGGCTGCAATCATGAATAATACCCTGTCAGAGGTATTATCCAGGTTGCCTGAATTAAGAGGCAAGCGCGATTGCTCTGGGGTTAGGAGAAATACAGAGCGCGCAGATGCTGTAAGGGCCATGTCTGATACTGCGTCACAATATGCAGATCATGAGGACGGAGAGCTTCAGTCTGTGGGTGACGTCTCTGATTCGGGGAAACCTGATTCAGAGATTTCTAATTTTAAATTTAAGCTTGAGAACCTCTGTGTATTGCTTGGGGAGGTATTAGCTGCTCTGAATGACTGTAACACAGTTGCAGTACCAGAGAAATTGTGTAGGCTGGATAAATACTATGTGGTGCCGGTGTGTACTGATGTTTTTCCTATACCTAAAAGGCTTACAGAAATTATTAGCAAGGAGTGGGATAGACCGGGTGTGCCTTTTTCCCCACCTCCTATATTTAGAAAAATGTTTCCAATAGACGCCACTACACAGGACTTATGGCAGACGGTCCCTAAGGTGGAGGGAGCAGTCTCTACTTTAGCAAAGCGTACCACTATCCCGGTTGAGGACAGTTGTGCTTTTTCAGATCCAATGGATAAAAAATTGGAGGGTTACCTTAAGAAAATGTTTATTCAACAAGGTTTTATTTTACAGCCCCTTGCATGCATAGCGCCTGTCACGGCCGCGGCGGCATTCTGGTTTGAGGCCCTGGAAGAGGCCATCCATACAGCTCCATTGACTGAAATTATTGACCAGTTTAGAACACTTAAGCTAGCTAACTCATTTGTTTCTGATGCCATTGCTCATTTGACTAAACTAACGGCTAAGAATTTCGGATTCGCCATCCAGGCGCGTAGGGCGCTATGGCTTAAATCCTGGTCAGCTGACGTGACTTCGAAGTCTAAATTACTCAACATTCCTTTCAAGGGGCAGACCTTATTCGGGCCTGGTTTGAAGGAAATTATTGCTGACATTACTGGAGGTAAGGGTCATACCCTTCCTCAGGACAGGGCCAAAGCAAAGGCCAAACAGTCTAATTTTCGTGCCTTTCGAAATTTCAAGGCAGGTGCAGCATCAACTTCCTCCACTTCAAAGCAAGAGGGAACTTTTGCTCAATCTAAGCAGGCCTGGAAACCTAACCAGTCCTGGAACAAAGGCAAGCAGGCCAGAAAGCCTGCTGCTGCCTCTAAGACAGCATGAAAGCATGAAGGAACGGCCCTCTATACGGCGACGGATCTAGTAGGGGCAGACTTTCTCTCTTCGCCCAGGCATGGGCAAGAGATGTTCAAGAACATATCTCAGGGATATCTTCTGGACTTAAAAGCTTCCCCTCCACAAGGGAGATTTCATCTTTCAAGGCTATCTGCAAATCAGATAAAGAAAGAGGCATTCCTATGCTGTGTGCAAGACCTCCTAATTATGGGAGTGATCCATCCAGTTCCGCGGACGGAACAAGGACAGGGTTTTTATTCAAATCTGTTTGTGGTTCCCAAAAAAAGAGGGAACCTTCAGACCAATTTTGGATCTAAAGATCTTAAACAAATTCCTCAGAGTTCCATCTTTCAAAATGGAAACTATTCGGACCATCCTACCCATGATCCAAGAGGGTCAGTACATGACCACAGTGGACCTAAAGGATGCCTACCTTCACATACCGATTCACAAAGACCATCATCGGTTTCTAAGGTTTGCCTTTCTAGACAGGCATTACCAATTTGTAGCTCTTCCCTTCGGGTTGGCTACAGCCCCGAGAATCTTTACAAAGGTTCTGGGCTCACTTCTGGCGGTTCTAAGACCGCGAGGCATAGCGGTAGCTCCGTATCTAGACGACATCCTGATACAGGCGTCAAACTTTCAAGTTGCCAAGTCTCATACAGAGATAGTTCTGGCATTTCTGAGGTCGCACGGGTGGAAAGTGAACGAGGAAAAGTTCTCTATCCCCACTCACAAGAGTCTCCTTCTTAGGGACTCTTATAGATTCTGTAGAAATGAAAATTTACCTGACGGAGTCCAGGTTATCAAAACTTCTAAATGCTTGCCGTGTTCTTCACTACATTCCGCGCCCTTCGGTGGCTCAGTGTATGGAGGTAATCGGCTTAATGGTAGCGGCAATGGACATGGTGCCATTTGCGCGCCTACATCTCAGACCGCTGCAATTATGCATGCTGAGTCAGTGGAATGGGGATTACACAGATTTGTCCCCTCTGCTAAATCTGGATCATGAGACCAGAGATTATCTTCTCTGGTGGTTGTCTCGGGTCCACCTGTCCAAGGGTATGACCTTTCGCAGGCCAGATTGGACAATTGTAAGAACAGATGCCAGCCTTCTAGGTTGGGGTGCAGTCTGGAACTCCCTGAAGGCACAGGGATCGTGGACTCAGGAGGAGAAACTCCTTCGAATAAATATTCTGGAGTTAAGAGCGATATTCAATGCTCTTCTGGCTTGGCCTCAGTTAGCAACACTGAGGTTCATCAGATTTCAGTCGGACAACATCACGACTGTGGCTTACATCAACCATCAAGGGGGAACCACAAGTTCCCTAGCAATGTTAGAAGTCTCAAAAATAATTTGCTGGGCAGAGTCACACTCTTGCCACCTGTAAGCAACCCATATCCCAGGCGTGGAGAACTGGGAGGCGGATTTTCTAAGGCCTAGATTTGGAGTTTGGCGGTAGCCGTGAAAACCAGCGTTAGAGGCTCCTAACGTTGGTTTTAGGCTACCGCCGGTATTTGGAGTCATTCAAAAAAGGGTCTAACGCTCACTTTTCAGCCGCGACTTTTCCATACCGCAGATCCCCTTACGTCATTTGCGTATCCTATCTTTTCAATGGGATGTTTCTAACTCCAGTATTTAGAGTCGTGTCTGAAGTGAGCGTTAGAAATCTAACGACAAAACTCCAGCCGCAGAAAAAAGTCAGTAGTTAAGAGCTTTCTGGGCTAACGCCGGTTCATAAAGCTCTTAACTACTGTACTCTAAAGTACACTAACACCCATAAACTACCTATGTACCCCTAAACTGAGGTCCCCCCACATCGCCGCCACTCGATACATTTTTTTTAACCCCTAATCTGCCGACCGCCACCTACGTTATCCTTATGTACCCCTAATCTGCTGCTCCTAACACCGCCGACCCCTATATTATATTTATTAACCCCTAACCTGCCCCCCGCAACGTTGCAGCCAGCTACATACAATAATTAACCCCTAATCTGCCGACCGCAAAGAGCCGCTACCTACATTATAGCTATGTACCCCTAATCTGCTGCCCCTAACACCGCCGACCCCTATATTATATTTATTAACCCCTAATCTGCCCCCCTCAACGTCGCCTCCACCTGCCTATACTTATTAACCCCTAATCTGCCAACCGGACCGCTACTATAATAGTTATTAACCCCTAATCTGCCCTCCCTAACATCGCCAACACCTAACTTCAATTATTAACCCCTAATCTGCCGACTGGAGCTCACCGCTATTCTAATAAATGTATTAACCCCTAAAGCCAAGTCTAACCCTAACACTAACACCCCCCTAAATTAAATATAATTTTAATCTAACAAAATTAATTAACTCTTATTAAATAAATTATTCCTATTTAAAGCTAAATACTTACCTGTAAAATAAATCCTAATATAGCTACAATATAAATTATAATTATATTATAGCTATTTTAGGATTAATATTTATTTTACAGGTAACTTTGTAATTATTTTAACCAGGTACAGTAGCTATTAAATAGTTAAGAACTATTTAATAGCTAAAATAGTTAAAATAATTACAAATTTACCTGTAAAATAAATCCTAACCTAAGTTACAATTAAACCTAACACTACACTATCAATAAATGAATTAAATACAATCCCTACAAATAAATACAATGAAATAAACTAACTAAAGTACAAAAAATAAAAAAGAACCAAGTTACAAAAAATAAAAAAATATTTACAAACATTAGAAAAATATTACAACAATTTTAAACTAATTACACCTACTCTAAGCCCCCTAATAAAATAACAAAGCCCCCCAAAATAAAAAAATGCCCTACCCTATTCTAAATTACTAAAGTTCAAAGCTCTTTTACCTTACCAGCCCTGAACAGGGCCCTTTGTGGGGCATGCCCCAAGAAGTTCAGCTCTTTTGCCTGTAAAAAAAAACATACAATACCCCCCCCCCCAACATTACAACCCACCACCCACATACCCCTAATCTAACCCAAACCCCCCTTAAATAAACCTAACACTAAGCCCCTGAAGATCACCCTACCTTGAGTCGTCTTCACCCAGCCGAGCCAAATTCTTCATCCAAGCGGAGCAAGAAGAGGTCCTCCATCCGGTAGAAGTCTTCATCCAAGCGGGGCAGAAGAGGTTTTCCATCCGATTGAAGTCTTCATCCAAGAGGTATCTTCTATCGTCATCCATCCGGAGTGGAGCGGCAGCATCCTGAAGACCTCCGACGCGGAACATCCATCCTGGCCGACGACTGAACGACGAATGACGGTTCCTTTAAATGACGTCATCCAAGATGGCGTCCCTCGAATTCCGATTGGCTGTTAGGATTCTGTCAGCCAATCGGAATTAAGGTAGGAATATTCTGATTGGCTGATGGAATCAGCCAATCAGAATCAAGTTCAATCCGATTGGCTGATCTAATCAGCCAATCAGATTGAGCTCGCATTCTATTGGCTGTTCCGATCAGCCAATAGAATGCGAGCTCAATCTGATTGGCTGATTCAATCAGCCAATCAGATTTTTCCTACCTTAATTCCGATTGGCTGATAGAATACTATCAGCCAATCGGAATTCGAGGGACTCCATTCGTCGTTCAGTCGTCGGCCAGGATGGATGTTCCGCGTCGGAGGTCTTCAGGATGCTGCTGCTCCGCTCCGGATGGATGACTATAGAAGATGCCTCTTGGATGAAGACTTCAATCGGATGGAAGACCTCTTCTGCCCCGCTTCGATGAAGACTTTTACCGGATGGAGGACCTCTTCTTGCTCCGCTTGGATGAAGAATTTGGCTCGGCTGGGTGAAGACGACTCAAGGTAGGGAGATCTTCAGTGGCTTAGTGTTAGGTTTATTTAAGGGGGGTTTGGGTTAGATTAGGGGTATGTGGGTGGTGGGTTGTAATGTTGGGGGGGGGGTTATTGTATGTTTTTTTTTACAGGCAAAAGAGCTGAACTTCTTGGGGCATGCCCCGCAAAGGGCCCTGTTCAGGGCTGGTAAGGTAAAAGAGCTTTGAACTTTAGTAATTTAGAATAGGGTAGGGCATTTTTTTATTTTGGGGGGCTTTATTTTATTAGGGGGCTTAGAGTAGGTGTAATTAGTTTAAAATTGTTGTAATATATTTCTAATGTTTGTAAATATTTTTTTATTTTTTGTAACTTAGTTCTTTTTATTTTTTGTACTTTAGTTTATTTCATTGTATTTATTTGTAGGAATTGTATTTAATTTATTTATTGATAGTGTAGTGTTAGGTTTAATTGTAACTTAGGTTAGGATTTATTTTACAGGTAAATTTGTGATTATTTTAACTATTTTAGCTATTAAATAGTTCTTAACTATTTAATAGCTATTGTACCTGGTTTAAATAATTACAAAGTTACCTGTAAAATAAATATTAATCCTAAAATAGCTATAATATAATTATAATTTATATTGTAGCTATATTAGGGTTTATTTTACAGGTAAGTATTTAGCTTTAAATAGGAATAATTTATTTAATAAGAGTTAATTAATTTCGTTAGATTAAAATTATATTTAATTTAGGGGGTGTTAGTGTTAGACTTAGCTTTAGGGGTTAATACATTTATTAGAATAGCGGTGAGCTCCAGTCGGCAGATTAGGGGTTAATAATTGAAGTTAGGTGTCAGCGATGTTAGGGAGGGCAGATTAGGGGTTAATACTATTTATTATAGGGTTAGTGAGGCGGATTAGGGGTTAATAACTTTATTATAATAGCGCTCAGGTCCGGTCGGCAGATTAGGGGTTAATAAGTGTAGGCAGGTGGAGGCGACGTTGTGGGGGGCAGATTAGGGGTTAATAAATATAATATAGGGGTCGGCGGTGTTAGGGGCAGCAAATTAGGGGTACATAGGGATAATGTAAGTAGCGGCGGTTTACGGAGCGGCAGATTAGGGGTTAAAAATAATATACAGGGGTCAGCGATAGCGGGGGCGGCAGAATAGGGGTTAATAAGTGTAAGGTTAGGGGTGTTTAGACTCGGGGTACGTTAGAGTGTTAGGTGCAGACATAGGAAGTGTTTCCCCATAGGAAACAATGGGGCTGCGTTAGGAGCTGAACGCGGCTTTTTTGCAGGTGTTAGGTTTTTTTCAGCTCAAGCAGCCCCATTGTTTCCTATGGGGGAATCGTGCACGAGCACGTTTTTGAGGCTGGCCGCGTCCGTAAGCAACTCTGGTATTGAGAGTTGCAGTTGCGTTAAATATGCTCTACGCTCCTTTTTTGGAGCCTAACGCAGCCATTCTGTGGACTCTCAATACCAGAGTTATTTTAAAGGTGCGGCCAGAAAAAAGCCAGCGTTAGCTACGCGGGTCGTTACCGACAAAACTCTAAATCTAGCCGTAAGTCGTCAGACTTTCCATCCGGGGGAGTGGGAACTCCATCCGGAAGTGTTTGCTCAATTGATTCATCGTTGGGGCAAACCAGAGTTGGATCTCATGGCGTCTCGCCAGAACGCCAAGCTCCCTTGTTACGGATCCAGGTCCAGGGACCCAGAAGCGACGCTGATAGATGCTCTAGCAGCGCCTTGGTTCTTCAACCTGGCTTATGTGTTTCCACCGTTTCCTCTGCTCCCTCGACTGATTGCCAAAATCAAACAGGAGAGAGCATCAGTGATTCTGATAGCACCTGCGTGGCCACGCAGGACTTGGTATGCAGACCTAGTGGACATGTCATCCTTTCCACCATGGACTCTGCCTCTAAGACAGGACCTTCTGATACAAGGTCCTTTCAATCATCCAAATCTAATTTCTCTGAGACTGACTGCATGGAGATTGATCGCTTGATTCTATCAAAGCGTGGCTTCTCCGAGTCAGTCATTGATACCTTAATACAGGCACGAAAGCCTGTTACCAGGAAAATCTACCACAAGATATGGAGTAAATATCCTTATTGGTGTGAATCCAAGAATTACTCATGGAGTAAGGTTAGGATTCCTAGAATATTGTCTTTTCTCCAAGAGGGCTTGGACAAAGGATTATCAGCTAGTTCCTTAAAGGGACAGATTTCTTCTCTGTCTATTCTTTTGCACAAGCGTCTGGCAGAGGTTCCAGACGTTCAGGCATTTTGCCAGGCTTTGGTTAGAATTAAGCCTGTGTTTAAACCTGTTGCTCCTCCGTGGAGCTTAAACTTGGTTCTTAAAGTTCTTCAAGGAGTTCCGTTTGAACCCCTTCATTCCATTGATATTAAACTTTTATCTTGGAAAGTTCTGTTTTTGATGGCTATTTCCTCGGCTCGGAGAGTCTCTGAGCTATCTGCCTTACAATGTGATTCTCCTTAACTGATTTTTCATGCAGATAAGGTAGTTCTGCGTACCAAACCTGGGTTTTTACCTAAGGTGGTTTCTAACAAGAATATCAATCAAGAGATTGTTGTTCCATCATTGTGTCCTAATCCTTCTTCAAAGAAGGAACGTCTTTTACATAATCTGGACGTAGTCCGTGCCTTGAAGTTTTACTTACAAGCTACTAAGGATTTTCGTCAAACATCTTCCCTGTTTGTCGTTTACTCTGGACAGAGTAGAGGTCAAAAAGCTTCGGCAACCTCTCTGTCCTTTTGGCTTCGGAGCGTAATACGCCTAGCCTATGAGACTGCTGGACAGCAGCTCCCTGAAAGGATTACAGCTCATTCTACTAGAGCTGTGGCTTCCACATGGGCCTTCAAAAATGAGGCCTCTGTTGAACAGATTTGCAAGGCTGCGACTTGGTCTTCGCTTCACACTTTTTCAAAATTTTACAAATTTGATACTTTTGCTTCTTCAGAGGCTGTTTTTGGGGGAGAGGTTCTTCGGGCAGTGGTTCCTTCCGCTTAATCCTGCCTTGTCCCTCCCATCATCTGTGTACTTTAGCTTTGGTATTGGTATCCCACAAGTAATGGATGATCCGTGGACTGGATACACTTAACAAGAGAAAACATAATTTATGCTTACCTGATAAATTTATTTCTCTTGTAGTGTATCCAGTCCACGGCCCGCCCTGTCCTTTTAAGGCAGGTCTAAATTTTAATTAAACTACAGTCACCACTGCACCCTATGGTTTCTCCTTTCTCTGTTTGTTTTCGGTCGAATGACTGGATATAACAGTTAAGGGAGGAGCTATATGTAGCAGCTCTGCTGTGGGTGATCCTCTTGCAACTTCCTGTTGGGAAGGAGAATATCCCACATGTAATGGATGATCCGTGGACTGGATACACTACAAGAGAAATAAATTTATCAGGTAAGCATAAATTATGTTTTTTCTGACCTCAATCATAAAAATCTTCATTAACAGGGACTCTATTATGGTCCCCAAAAATACGACCCTTGTAGCTGGAACCAGAGAACTTTTTTTTTTTCCCGATTCACCTTCCATCCATGAGATCGAAAAAGAAAAGATCTCCGTATGAGATTCTGCTTGTTGAAAAGATGGCGTCTGAACCAGAATGTCCTCCAGATAAGGTGCCACTGAAATGCCCCAAAATCGAAGCACAGCTAAAAGAGCCCCCAGAACCTTTGAAAAAATTCTGGGATCTGTGGCAAGGCCGAATGGAAGGGCCACTAACTGGAAATGATTGTCCAAAAAGGCGAATCTCAGAAACTTGTGATGGTCCCTGTGAATGGGAACATGAAGGTATGCATCCTTTTGGTCTAGGCTTTTCATTTACTAACCCTCTTGTACCAAGGGAAGAATGGAGCGTATAGTCTCCATCTTGAAGGATGGTACTTTGAGAAACTTGTTTAAACATTTTAGATCTAGGATTGGTCGAAAAGTTCCCTCCTTTTTGAGAACTACGATCAGATTCAAGTAACATCCCAGACCCCTTTCCTGAAAGGGAACTGGAACTATTACCCCCAGGGCGGCAAGGTCCTTGACACAATGTAAGAATGCCTCTCTTTTTATCTGGTCTACAGATAATCTGGAGAGGAGAAACCTGCCTCTGGGAGGAAAATATTTGAAGTCTATTTTGTACCCCTGGAAGACGATGTCCACCGCCCAGGGATCTGGTACATCTCTTATCCAAACCTGGGAAAAAAGAGAGAATCTGCCCCCTACAAGATCTGCTCCCGGATTAGGGGCCAACCCTTCATCCTGACTTGGAATCAGCTGAAGGCTTTTTAGATTGCTTTCCCTTATTCCAGGACTGGTTGGGCTTCCAGGAAAGCTTGGCTTGATCTTGCTTGGAGGAAGACTTGCCTTTAAAGTTACGAAAGGAACGAAATTACTCGGGACGTCCCTTCTGCTTATTCTTTTTATCTTGAGGAAGAAAAGAACCCTTCGCTCCAGTAATATCTGAGATAATTCCCGCCAAACCAGGTCCAAACAAGGTCTTACCCTTGTAAGGAATAGTCATGAGCTTAGATTTAGATGAAACATCCGCAGACCAGGACTTCAACCACAAGGCCCTGCGGGCTAGGACCGCAAAACCAAAAATTTTGGCTCCCAGTTTAATAAACTGTAAGGAAGCATCTTTAATGAAGGAATAGGCTAACTTGAGAGCCTTAATCCTGTCCTGGATCTCATCAAAAGGGGTATCCGTCTGAAGAGACACATCAAACCAGTAAGCCGCAGCGCTGGTAACAGTGGCGATACACACCGCAGGTTGCCATTGTAGACCCTGGTGGACATACATCTTTTTTTAGTAAAGCCTCCAATTTTTTATCCATTGGATCTTTAAAAGAACAACTATTCTCTATAGAATCCACTATAGGAAACAACATCTTAAAAATAGGAGATGGAGAAAAGGGAATACCAGGTCTTTCCCATTCTGGAGTAATAATCTCTGCAGCACGGTCAGGAACCGGAAAAACCTCCACCGCGGAGGAAACATCAAAGTATTTGTTCAATTTACTAGACTTTTTAGGATTGACTACTATAGTTGTGTCGGAGTCATAGCCAAAACCTTCTTAAGTAATAAGCGAAGGTGTTGTAGCTTAAATCCTGAAGGATACCACTTAAGCATCAGAAGAAGGAATTACACTGTCTGAGATTTTCCCCTCAGATGCTACCGGCATGTCTTCTTCCTCAGGCTTATGGGAAGGGACATTCTGAATAGCCAGAACTTGATCATAAACCGGTTTCCTTAAATTTCCTTTTACGCCTTTCCTGCAACATGGGGAAAGCTGACAAGGACTCAGATACCGCAAGGGATACCTGGGAAGCAATATCTTGTAGAGAAAATCCTACAGGAAACACAGGGCACTGTATGTGGAGACTGAAAAAGTTGGGACGTTTGAGGAGAAAGCTGCGGCATATCTGCATCAGGAGACACCTGAACAGCATTTTCCTGGGATAATGGTGTCTCATGGTCAAATATTTTATCTCTATAACTTAAAGTTCTCTCAATGCATGAGGAACAAAAAGGAACTGGGGATTCCACCTGAGCATCAAAACATAACTGACGAGCAGCAACGCCTGGGATAATGGTTTGAAAAGCCTCTTGATCCATCTTATGTAATAAATAAGGATAAAGTGTAAAAATTCTTTATTTAAAAATAAAAAATAAATGTGTACTGTGTCTTTAAATAGAAATGTGTGTTAGTGCAACAAACCAAATAGACCTCAGGCTACCTATACACCTCAGTAGCTTTACTGAGCTGCCTACCTGTCCTGCAGCTCACAGAGTGACTTCCCTCACAGAAGAAACGATCCCATTTTCAAATACAGAGCGGTTACAGAGCCCCTACCTGCCGAAAAAAAACTGCTTACAACAGTAATCTCCATGACCAAAAGTTAAAGTTTAAAAACTACTATAACACACTGAGCCACCATAAATCACCTCAGTCTCAATGCCCAAACTGCCTAAAAGAAACCCCAAACATTAAGCTTTAATAAAGTCCCATATTAAATAAGACGGCATTTAGAAAATTAAAATGGCACTTACCTGAAAGTGCTTTCCGGCAGCAGGACAACTCACCTAGTTTTAGAGGGTGCAGCACCTCACATGGAGCTGTGAAGAGAGAAAAACTGAGTA
Source organism: Bombina bombina (assembly GCF_027579735.1). Lineage (NCBI taxonomy): Eukaryota > Metazoa > Chordata > Amphibia > Anura > Bombinatoridae > Bombina > Bombina bombina. The sequence continues at coordinate 1,100,995,203 of NC_069502.1, read as the reverse complement.
AATCTACTCAGGTTTTCTAGTTAGGGCAGCAGATTCTTGAGAAAACGCAGTGAGGATTGTACCTTACAAGCTCTCAAGTGCTCAAAAGCCACTACTGAATAGACTGTTGTGGATTAGGCTAGACCCCAGAAAAGAACAGAGTAAGCTTACTCTGCTAAAATCTTGATTGAAGATAACTTCTCATCAGACACCTAAACTTCACCTCCTCCTTGCACTACAGGCAAAGAAAATAACTGGGTGATTGTGGGTAGGGGAGTGATATTTAACAGCTTTGCTGTGGTGCTCTTTGCCTCCTCTTGCTGGCCAGGAGTGATATTCCCCAACAGTAATTAATGATTATCCGTGGACTCACCGTGTCATTAGAAAGAAAGTATATTAATATAAAAGTGTTGGTTATGCAAAACTGAAGAATGGGTAATAAAGGGGGATTAGCTATCTTTTTGGCCAATACAAATTCTGGAGTAGACTGTCCCTTTCATTTTTGCTGCAGTGTAGGATTTACCCTTCCACCTAGCACCTCCCACCCACTGATCCCTTCCAAACAACTCCTCCCTTCCAGTAGTCACCACCATCCTAGATACTGCCAGTATGCAGGTAAGGTGTGTGTGTGTGTATGTATGTGTGTGTGTGTATATGTATATGTATATATATATATATATATATATATATATATATATATATATATATATATATATATATATATATATCTATCTATATCCCTCAGTTTACGCCGGGGTTAGGTTCCAGAAGGAATGGTTGTAAATCGAAACCGTTGTAAATTGAAACCCAGTTTATAATTTAAGTCAATGAGAAGTGAGGGAGTTAGGTTCCAGGCCCCTCTCAAAATTGACATACAGTAAGTAACACCTTATACATTATTTTTAAAGCTTTGAAATGAAGACTTTAAATGCTAAACAGCATTATAAACAGTATCAAATAATCACACAAAACAGAATATATAATTAAACTAAGTTAAATGAACAAAAACATTTGCTAAAACAGTATTATAACCTAATAAAATAATCACACAACACAGAAAATATAATCAAACTAAGTTTAATGAACAAAAACATTTGCTAACAGCACCTCACCTCAGACTGCATCATCGTCAAACTAAGTTTAATGAACAAAAACGTTTTTTACTTGCATTTTTCTGCAAACTGTTCTCTGCATTGTTATCATGTTAGATAATATTGGGTCTGCACCTATTCCATGCATTTCAATCTGCAGTGATTAATAGGCAGTTAGGCACCCTCATCTCAAGCTGCTGAAGAGGAAGATAATAGGGAAGTGCCTGCTAGAACTTGTTGCTCGATAAATCTGGTCTGATCTATGTACGACCAATTTCAGGCTGTAAAGCTTGCTTAACTTTCCTGAAACACAAGCGGACAGTTCCACCTACTGGCTATTTTAATTAGTGCAATGTTTTTCAATGCATTTCAATAGCAGTCACATGACTGAAAAAAAGGTTGTTATTCTGAAACTGCGCAAATTGAACCGGCGTATACCGAGGGCCACCTGTGTGTGTGTGTGTGTGTATGTATATGTATATAATA